>NW_014577761.1:0-1225 GCF_000485595.1 Priapulus caudatus | reverse complement strand
GTCTCCCTCAGCACTCTCAGCACCCCCCAGTCTCCCTCAGCATCCCCCAGTCTCCCTCAGCATCCCCCAGTCTCCCTCAGCATCGCCCAGTCTCCCTCAGCACCCCCAGTCTCCCTCAGCATCGTCCAGTCTCCTTCAGCATCCCCCAGTCTCCTTCAGCATCCCCCAGTCTCCTTGAGCATCCCCCAGTCTCCTTCAGCATCCCCAGTCTCCCTCTGCATCGTCCAGTCTCCTTCAGCATCCCCAGTCTCCCTCAGCATCCCCCAGTCTCCCTCAGCACCCTCAGTCTCCCTCAGCATCGCCCAGTCTCCTTCAGCATCCCCCAGTCTCCCTCAGCACCCCCAGTCTCCTTCAGCATCGCCCAGTCTCCCTCAGGATCCCCCTGTCTCCCTCAGCATCCCCCAGTCTCCCTCTGCACCCCCAGTCTCCCTCTGCATCGTCCAGTCTCCTTCAGCATCCCCCAGTTTCCTTCAGCATCCCCAGTCTCCCTCTGCATTGTCCAGTCTCCTTCAGCATCCCCCAGTCTCCTTCAGCATCGCCCAGTCTCCCTCAGTACCCCCAGTCTCCCTCAGCACTCCCAGTCTCCCTCAGCATCCCCCAGTCTCCCTCAGCACCCCCAGTCTCCCTCAGCATCGTCCAGTCTCCTTCAGCATCCCCCAGTCTCCTTCAGCATCGCCCAGTCTCTCTCTGCACCCCCAGTCTCCCTCAGCATCCCCCAGTCTCCCTCTGCATCGCCCAGTCTCCCTCTGCACCCCCAGTCTCCCTCTGCATCGTCCAGTCTCCCTCAGCATCCCCCAGTCTCCTTCAGCATCCCCAGTCTCCTTCAGCATCCCCCAGTCTCCCTAAGCACTCTCAGCCTCTCTCAGCATCCCCCAGTCTCCCTCAGAATCCCCCTGTCTCCCTCAGCACTCTCAGTCTCCCTCAGCATCCCCAGTCTCCCTCAGCATCCCCAGTCTCCCTCAGCATCCCCAGTCTCCTTCAGCATCGCCCAGTCCCGCTCAGCATCCTCCAGTCTCCCTCAGCATCGCCCAGTCTCCCTCAGCATCGCCCAGTCTCCTCAGCATCGCCCAGTCCCGCTCAGCATCCTCCAGTCTCCCTCAGCATCGTCCAGTCTCCTTCAGCATCCCCCAGTCTCCCTCAGTCTCCCTCAGCATCCCCCAGTCTCCCTCAGCATCGCCCAGTCTCCCTCAGCATCGCCCAGTCTCCCTCAGCACCCCCAGTCTCC
>NW_014577760.1:153425-167060 GCF_000485595.1 Priapulus caudatus | reverse complement strand
TAGCAAGACTACTGAGTGGCTGTCCCCTCCCTTCCTTCGCCTCCTTCTTCACCAACTTTTTCCCTCCTCCTCCACCAGCTTTCTCCTTTCCTCCCCTTCCTCCTTACTCCACCAGGCTTCTCCCCTCGCTCCCCTCCCTTCTCCTCTTCCTCTTCTCCACCAGCTCTCCACTCCTCCCCCTCCTCCTCCTCCACCAGCTTCTCCCTTCTGTGCAAATGCGTATGCGCATACGATCCTATATCATATATTTTCGCCCAGGTCGCTATATTCATATATCATATATTTCGCAGGTCAGAAATTTCGCACAACGAAGACGGAGCTGTGATTAGTCGGGTCGGACGCACGCACGAGTGCGCTGTGCGCATAGGCGCGTGGTGCGGCCGGGCATCTCAGATATTTCGCAAGTCAGAATATTTCGCGCTACACTCGGCGCGGAGGGAGGGGAGGTCACGTGATACGTTGACGCATTGACGTTCAAGACGTTAACACTAAACGGTTAACCCTCACTCCAAACACCGCCAAACACTAACTACACTAAATATATATGTATCGCCGCCGCTATATATAGCATTGTGATCCACAAAAATTAATCTATGCGTGTGGACAGACAAGTGGCCGTAGCCAGCAATGAAACAGGGGGGAGCCAAGTAAATCTCAAAATCGCCAAAGTCAAGTCTTCTCGTCGGATGTTTTGCGGATTTCGTTGACATTAAATGTCATTCACATAACTCCTGCTTCAACTGAAAACGGAGAATGAGAGCAGAGAATCGTGGTCGTGGTCATTGTAGAAACGAAGTTTAGACTTTGACAAATGTCATTTTTAGAGAATGTTCGTTTCAGCAGTATGCCAGAGATAGTAACAGGAAATGTGGCCAGTCCTGTGAAGACGCGTGAGTAGGCAATTTTTGGTTTTGTTTTGTTTGCCAATCAAACAGTCGGCGGGCGCCGCGGCATGGGCCCTTGCTGCCCACCCGCCCTTATGTCTATCCGCAGTGACATGTTACTCTGATTGTATAACGTACATTGTATACAATCGTGCGCGGCTGCCCATGAGTAGAATTGTGGTAACACTGTATAAGAATCGTGATACATTGTATAACAATGACGTGATAACATTGTATAACAATCATGCGCTAACATTGTTATAAGGACCAGTCACACACCGCGACACAATTACTTCTAGGGAGAGGAAACACGTATCTCGATGATGAAAGTTATGCAACCGTTAAATCAACCTATAATCAATTGCTCTCGCACCCGTACTCTAAAATCCATCTCCTGCTGCATCCGCATCCGCATCACACAATATCCTCTCATAGTCAGCTCGGTGCTCTCTTATGCGTATGTTTCTTCTCGGTTTGCGCGACTCCCTCACGGCGCGAGAACAAGACAACAGAGGACATGCAGCAACAACCGCACGATGAACAACAACCCGCAACAACCAATTAAATCAAGTACGGGGAATGACGACGTAATTATGGCAGCATCCGCCCACGTCCCGCACCCGCTCGGCGGTAGCGACGACACGCAAGCCACGATGGACTCCGATATGTTCTAAACTTAACGACACGTCTCTGGTGCGCCGCTCTCAAGGGAACCGCGAAGAGGACAGCTAACAGCCGCACCTCGCTCACCCGCGCCGTCGCCTGTTGGCATCAAAACTGCCGTGACTGGTTCCGCACGGCACAGGCGCAAAGAGTCGTGCACAAGTCACAGAGTCAGGCATGCCTTGTGTTTGCCACGAGAAGAGCATTGGCGTTTTGTTCCAAGATTCGTGCAGCCTGAGCTTCCTTATGTGCAGCGCAGCATTGCGTGTACATACACGCGGGCAGTGTACCTTGCGGCCTGCGTACAATAGGTGCACGTGACGGTGTATACTGCCGTGCCACCAGATGCCCACATGACCGTTCAATGCGTCATGTGTATTGGTGTGCGATGCATACGTGTGTACGTGCTGCGCACGGTGTGTATGTGCGCGGTACGCGTGTATCGTGCACGCATGCGGTACGTGCGCGCCATGCGATGTACGCGCCAGCGCATTGCTGTGTACGGGTGCACGCACGCGTGGTATGCGCACGGCTACGCGTGTTTGCCACGCCATGCGGTGTATGCGCACGCGATGCGTGTACGCGCAGCTGGCTGCTTACGTGCACGCACGCGTGTATGTGCCACCGCATTGCGGTCGTACGTGCACGCACCGTGTACCTGCCACCGCACGCGTTGTACGTGGTGTGTGGTGTGGCTTAGGTAGGGGTTAGGCTGCTGAAGGGCTATAAATAGTATATATACCTAACCCTTATTATATATTATACCCTAAACCGCTAATATATATAGTATATAGTATAAGGCGTTTAGGGTATATATATATGATACCTCACCCTAACCCGTACCCTAACCCTAACGTCCCCCTACCACCCCCACACACAACACCACGTACACGCAGTGCCGCTGTAGTGGGTTATATATATATATTATATATATATAGGGGTTAGGGTATATATATATATATATATATATATACCCTAACCCGTATATATATATATATATATATATATACCTCTAACCCTATATATAATATATATTTCATTACCGTAAACCCTATATATATATATATATATATATATGTATAACCCTATATCCTAACCGCCCCACGGCGTACGCTCTGTGGTCGACGCCCTAGACCGCTCGATTTCGAGTCGCGACCAACTCGCAGTCGTCAGTGTAAACGCGCTGCACACAAGTTCATATAGAAACGGTTGATAGAGGAGTTCACGGCTGCGCATGGTGCAGAGATGCAGGTGTCCAGCTGGTTGGTCGACTAGTATAGGTTACAGTACGCGCTTCTGCGTCGCACTCACTGACTCAGGCAGTAGCCGGCCACGTGGCCGCAGCCTAGCTTACGATATGATACCGTCGTCCGCCACCCCCCCCCCCGCTCTCTCTCTCTCTCTCGTCTCGCCCTCTCTCTCGCTCTCCTCGCTCTCTCTCGCTCTCGTCGCCTCTCTCGCTCTCCTCTCTCTCTCTTCTCTACTCTCTCTCTCTCTCTCTCTCTCTCTCGCTCTCTCTCTCTCTCTCTCTCTCTCTCTCTCTCTCTTTTCTCTCTCTCTCTCTCTCTCTCTCTCTCGTCTCTCTCTCTTCTCTTCTCTATCTCTCTCTCTCTTGCTCTCTCTCTCTCTTCTCTCTGTCTCTCTCTCTCTCTCCCCTCTCTCTTTACTCTCTATCTCTCCTCTTCTCTCCTCTATCTCCTCTCTCTTGCCTCTCTGTCTCTCTCGTCTCTCTCCTCCACCTCTCCTCTCTTCTTCTCGCTCTCTCTTTCTCTCTCTCTCACTCTCTCTCTATCTATCTATCTCTATCTCTCTCGTCTCGTGCTCTCGCTTCGTCTCTCTCTCTCTCGCTCCCACCTTTCTCTCTCTTGCATCTCCCCCCTTTCTCTACTGGTCTTCGATCTCTCCTCTCTCTCTTCTCACACCGTTCTTCTCTGCTCTCCTCTCTCCTCTGCCTCTGCTCTCTATCTCTAATCTCTTCTTCGTCCTTCTTGCTCTCTCCTCTTCTTCCACTCCCCCACCTCGATCTTCTCTCGCCTCGTTTCTCTCTCCTCTCTCTCTCTCTCTTCTCTCTCTCTCTCCTCTCTCTCTCTCTCTCTCCTCTATATATATATATCTCTCTCTTGCTCTCTCTCTATTCTCTTCTCCTCCCAACACCTAATAGTTAGCAGTTATAATACTACAATGGGACTGCAAAGATTCAACGCGCAGTTAACAGATCACGCAGATTCATGCAAACAATTTCAGGTTTGATGTTATAACGTACATTGCTATAACAATTCGCGTGGTGCCCATGTGTAAGAATTGTGGTAACACTGTATAAGAATCCTAGATAACATTGTTAATAAAATCATCGGAAATTGATATCATATACAGGACCCAGTTTACACACCGCCGCGTATGCGCAATCGCACAAAACTTTCTTAATAGGAGCAAAGAGGAAAACAACGACGCGAGGAAGGAACAAACCGTACAAAAATCCAGACTCATGGAATCATTGCTCGCGACCCTGTTCTCCTAAATCCCACTCACTGATCCTCATCCCGCATCGCCCAACTATCCTTCTCTGCTCCCTGTCTGGCCTCTCCAGTTTCGGCCCGCGCCAACAAGACAAGAAACCAGCAGAAACAAACAAACAACAACACAAACAACTAATAAGAACTACGCATTGACACCTTCGATCTCCGCCGCGTATAGGTCAACCTCCATCCGTCCCCTCCCTCTCCCGTTACCAGACCGAGAACGTCACAATGATGCTAGTCTCTGTTCCACTAATTATAACCCTGCACGACTTAGCGTGCTCGTCGGGCACGGCAAGTGCCAGAACGCTAACACCGACTTCTCCCTGTGGCATAAAAGGCGAGGTTTCCGCACGCACAGGGCGCGGTAAAGACTCGCGGACATTCACAGAGAGCGTGCAGCTGATGCCCGGTGTTCGCCACCGAGAGCATGTGCGAGGTTTGTCCAAGATCGTGAGCCGACAACTGCCTTGATGTGCACCGGCGGGCGGATGCTGTAACATACAGCGCTGGCGCGCGCCTGTAGCGTGCGGGCCTGCGATACAATAAGGGCTCCCCGGCGGTGCACGTGAGTTGTATCTGCCTGCACAAGATGCAACATTGACCGCATGCGGTGCACTGTGTGATGCTTCTGCGAGCATTACGTGTGCTACGCGTCGCGCGCAGCCACCGGTGTGTAATTGCACGCAACGCGTGTACGTGCCACGCACTAACGCCGTGTACTGTGCACGCATGCCGTGGTACTGTAGCAGCGGACGCGTGTATGCGCACGCAACCTCACGCGTGTATGCGCCACGCATGCGTGTGTATGCGCACGCACAGCGTTGTACGTGCACGCACGCGATGTTACGCTGCACGCGAGTACGCGTGTACGCCTGCACGCGTGAACGCTGCGCGGGAGCGCCTTGTATTGACCTTGCCCCCGCCAGCGCCGTGGTACGTGCACGCACGCCGTGCTACCTGCCCACGCAGCGTGCTACGTGGTTAGGGTAGGGTTAGGGGTCTAGGGTAGGGGTTAGGCGTGAGGGTATATATATATAATATAGCGGTTTATGGGTATATATATTATACCCTCACCCTAACCCCTACCCTAACAACCTACCCTAACACACACATACCACGTACCACGCCGTGCGTGTAGGTATATATTATATATATATATATATATATTTATAGCGGTTAGGGTATATATATATTATATATATAGGGTTAGGCCGGATACTACGTGGTATTATACTCATATATATATAGGTTTGGTACTATACTATATATATATTAGAATATATATACTAATATATATATATATACTACCTTACCCTAGTATAGTATATATATATATATACTCCTTAACGCCAATATACTGTATATATACCCTAAGGCGGGGGTGATTTGATATATATATTATATATACCCGTAACCTGACTGATATATATGATATATATATATAATAGTATATATATATATATATATATATACCCTAAACCCTATAATCCAAAACGCCCCACGCGTACGTCGCCGGTAAAGACTGCTGACCGCATCTCGATCGAGTCAGCGCCAAACTGCGCAGTCGATCATGTAAACGCGACTGCCACACCATTGCATAGAACGGTTGAGAGAGATCACGCTCGTGCGAGGTGCCCGGATGCAGGCGTGTCAGTTGGTGGTCACTGTATAGGTTTACAGGCCACGGCCTGGTCAGCACTTCACTGACTTCAGCGATGTAGCGCGGACGTGGCGGCAGCTAGCTTACGATATGGAGTCCGTCCCGTCCGCCAGCCCCACCCCGCTCTGCTCTCTCCTCTCTCTCTCTCTCTCGCTCTCTTCTCTCTCTCGCTCTCTCGTTTCTCTCGGCTCGCTCTCTCTCTCTTTTCTCTCTCTGCTCTCTCTCTCTCTATCTCTCTCTCTCTCTTGCTCTCTCTCTCTCTCTCTCTCTCTCTCTCTCTCTCTCGCTCGTCTCTCCTCTCTCTATCTCTCTCTCTTCTTGCCTCTCTCTCTACTCTCTCGTCTCTCTCCCTCCCACCGTCTCTCTCTCCGGCTCTCCCTCTCTCCCTCCGCCCTCCACTCCCTTCTCTCTCTCTCTCTCTCTCGTCTATTCTCTCTCTGTCTTGCTCTCTCCTCTCTCTCCCTTCCGACCTCTCTCTCTCTCGCTCTCCCTCTCCCTCATCCCTCTCTCTCTTCCTCTCTCTCTCTTCTCTCTATCTCTATTCTCTCTCTCTCCTCTCTCTCTCTCTCTCTCTCTCTCTCTCGTATCTTCTATCTCTATCTCTCTCTCTCTTGGCTCTCTCTCTCTCTCTCTCTCCCTCCCACTTTTCTAATCTCTCGCTCTCCCTCTCTCTCTCTCTCTTCATCTTCTCTCTCTCTCTCTCTCTCTCTCTCTCTCTATTCTCTATCTCTCTCTCTTGCTCTCTCTTTCTCTCCCTCCCACCTCTTCTCTCGCTCTCTCTCTCTCCTCTCTCTCTCTCTTCTCTCTCTCTCTCTCTCTCTGGGCTATATATATATATATATATCTCTCTCTGCTCCCTCCTATCTTCTCTCCCTCTCACTAAGTTAGCAGGTAGATACTACAAGGACTGCCAAGGATCAACGGATGTTAACATTCACGCAAGATTCATGCAAACATCATGTCATGCAGCTGGCGTAGCAAGCAATTGGAAACAGCGGGGGGCCAAGCGAGGGACGAAGCGACCGAGGGTTAGGTGTGGGAGGGGTATCCCCCTCCACGTAGGGACGATTTTGAAAATTCCGTGCATGAAGAATGGCATTTCTGCCCCACACTAAAATTCAGTATTGGGGTAACTTATATGAGAAGCGTCGGCATATGCTAATCCTTATACCCCGGTCCTCGCTTTTTATTTTTTCCTCCGATACCGATGCAACGTGGGACGATGGCCGCCTGGCGTGTGGCCGCCGGATAGCTCATGAAGGTTACCACACGCACAGTTGGTGACCCTTAGCTATGACCTATGTGCAAAATGGGTGTACGAAGCCAAAGTGTTTTTCAGGGAGGCAAGAAAAGAGTAACGCGACCAAAGACGAGCGATGAAGCCCAATTTCTCAACGGGCGGGAGGGTGTTTCCCCTCCCACAGTAGGGTAATTTTTGAAAATATGCTGCATCAAAATGGCATTTTTGCGCATTTCATTTTCTATTTTAGGTATAGGTAATCAGTGGTTATAGACCAATCCATTTAAGGGCCCGTTCTTTCTCAATTTTTGCTACTCTGCGACTCAAGAGGGTCATGGCCTCCTTGTGCCCCCCCCTTAGCTACGCCTATGCTCCTCATTGCAAGCACTGACGGAATATTGGGAATTAGTTTGATCTTTGTGTTGTTAGCAGTACCATGCTCAATGTTGCATTGATCCGTCATAAAACTGGTCAAGCTTCCTCATATAAAAGATTAAAAGCTTAAATTATTTTTTGAAAAGGTGTAGAGCATATTGAATGAAATCGAAATAAGGAGATCTACGGGAAAAACAGGTAGATGTGTTGGAACTGCACTGAATAAACATTGCAATCTTATTTAAATTACAAAAGATTTACATCGTTTAGAATACGAATAGCGCTTAAAGAGTCACATTTAACATTTTGTTCGTGTATAAAAAATGTTTTTTTCTCTGATGAAGAACTAAAAACCACATTGAAATTTGATTTCAAATTAAAAAACAAAAGCGTTAGCCTGCCAAAATATCGCCGCCCTCTATTAAATAAAAAGGAATATTTACCATGAAAGAATTGATTTTTTGCTCCCGCTGATAGAGAACAGTACTTAAAAGCGCTGTTTGAAATCGGATTGAAATAAAAACCGCAGCCTGTGGGATGCCGAAATGGCCTCTATTAAGTTCGAATATATCAAAGTTATTCACAAAGCATTTCATTTCTTATTCTTCTGTCAATAAAGAGTCTGCAGAACCATAAAATTTCAATCAAAGGCCAACTTGCACAACACAAATCTGAGCCCAAAAGAAGAGAATTATCTTCCTTTCTTCTTAGTCATGTTTTTGTCTGCATAGCCAGAAATTCAAAATCAAAGTTTGCAAGTCTTCTCGTCGATTTTGCAACAGAACATTTTGAGGATTTCGTTGACATTGAATGTCATTCACTAACTCCTGTCAAACGAAAAGCGAGAATGAGAGCAGAGATCGTCTGGCCTGCGTCATTGTTAGTAACGAAGTTTGAGACTTACAATGCCTCATTTTAGCAGAATGTTCGCTTCAGCTAGATGCAAAGTAACAGGAATTGCTGGCCAGTCCTTGTGAAAAGTACGCGTGAAGAGGCAGGACAATTTTTGGTTTTTGTTTGTTTGCCCAATCAAACAAGGGGGGCATGGCCCCCTTGTGACCCCCCCCCTTAGCTACCGCCAGTGGGCGACAAGTATCATGATTGCAAACAAAACTTGAACCTAACCCTAATCTAACCCTAACCCTAACCCTAATCTAACCCTAACCGCTAATCCGTAAACCCTAACCTAACCTGACGCTACCCTATCCTAACACATCCCAACACTAGTGCTGCCACGTGTGCGGTCACTCTCCACGCCCCGGGGGATTAGCATTACCCCCTGTGGCGTGGGTTGTAGAGCGGGGTCATGCGGGGGTCACGCACGTCTGCGGGATGTAGTACAGCTCGAACTGAAGGACTCGGTTGTTGTAAACTAAATATTACACGGCTGCTTACATATTATATATAATATATATAATATATATAGTATCTGTGTGTGTTTACGTTCGCTGTACTGTAGCGGGTACTTCATTAGACGGTCCAGTAACGGCCAGTAAACTTCCTCGATTATCGTGCATGCCTCCAGCTCCAGCCTTTATGCGCGGAAAGAAGGGACCGTTAAATATATATAGGCTATGTATACTGTGTATTATATATATATATATATATATATATATATTATATATATACTAGCGCAGTACGTAAGATTAAGTTAACTTATTGCACACAGTTAATGCACGTTAAGACTACATGTGGTGCGCGCCGTGCGGTGCGTGCGTGCGTGGCCGTGCGTGCGTGCTGTGCCGTGCGGTAGCCGTGCGTGGCACGTTTATGGGTACGAGGCAGAAACTAATCATATATAAATCGTGCAGAAAACGGAGCCAAATCAGTTGTTCCATGCTATATTTGTGTTGCAGGCTGATTCACGCCGCCAAATGATCGTTAAATATGCAAAAACCCATGCAGTCGCATTATAAGCGATATAGAACCTCATCGAAGATATGCGACAGTCGTCAGTTCAGTCGCTGCCCCGAAAATAATTAACATGCTGTTCACGGCTTTTTCGCACATATATAATATTCAAGAGCTTGATAATACCTCTAGTGTTATATATCTTTTATAATATGGAATACCCTATAATGTCTGTATTTAATAATATACATCAAGAGCCGTATTCAAGATGTATGTAATTCTTAATTTTCTTAAATACGCGTTTTTGCTCATTCTTCAATACGCTATTGATATGCGTGTGAATTCTCGTGCTTCAGGGTGGACGGGTGAAGGTGCGGCCGTGAAGTGGGTGAAGCTGAGGCTGAAGGTGGGGTGAAGCGTGGGGCTGAATGTGGGGTGAGGTTGGAAGTGAAGGGTGGGGTGAGGTGGGGTGAAGGTGGTGGTGAAGGTGCGGGGTGAAGGTGGGGTGAAGGTGAGGTGAAGGCGGGGTGAAGGTGAGGTGAAGCGTGGGGTAAGGTCGGCTGTCGTTAGTAGAAGGTGAGGTGAAGGTTGGCGGTGCAAGGTGGGGTCGAGGGTGGGCGTGAAGGTGCAGGCGTGGAAGGTGCGTCGTGAAGGGGGTGAAGGCGGGGTGGAAGGTGAGAGGTGAAGCGTGAGGTGAAAGGTGGGGTGAGTAGGTGAAGGTGGCGGTGAAGTTGGGTGTGAACGGTGGGTGAAGGTGGCGCGTCGGGTGAAGGTGCGGGTGAGGTGGTGTGAACGGTGGAGTGAAGGTGGGGTGAAGCGTGAGCGTGAAGGTGGGGTGAGGTGGGTAAAGGCGGGCCGTGAGGTTGGCGGTGAAAGGTGGGGTGAAGGGGGTGAAGGTGGTCGTGAGAGGTGGGCGGTGAAGGCTGGGTGAGGTGGCCGTGAAGGTGAGCCGTGAACGCGATCGGTGGATGTGGTAGGTGTGGTCGAAAGGTGGGGTGTGAAGGTGAGCTCGTGAAGGTTGGGCGTGAAGCGCCCGCGAGCGTGAAGGCGGGGTGAAGGTGGGGTGAAGGTGGTGGGGTGAAGGTGGGGTGAAGGCTGGGGTTGAAGGTGGGTGAGGTGGAGAGGGGCAGGGCTTTGTCCTACGACTGGCTAAAAGGTAAAACATTGTCTAACTTATCAGAGACTACAAAAGGCTTCAGATCTGGTGGCGTACGTTAACCGACTAGTTTCCCTTCGCTGACTTATCCATTCTCGTGAATTCACTAACATTTCTTTTGCTAAGCAAAAACATTTGCGAGCGAGCAGCGCGCGCATAAAAAACTCAAAACATTTGTTCCTTGCCAGCGGTTCGAACCTGCAAGACCTTTCGCGCTGTAAAGGCCAAGACCACTACAGCGACAGCGGCACCGACCGTAAAACGACAAACGGACAAAGTCGCCGGCGACCTTGGCGCAGCCACACTGCCAGCGACAACGACCGACTGTAAACGACAAAACGGTTCACCAAGCACTCACCACAGGCTGCCACTATGAGCAAACGGCAAAAACTCCTGCTGCTGCCTGTTAAAAATAAATTGCTGTAAAAACGCTCTATGTATAACGGAATATAAGTAAAGTAATATAACACGCGCAGCATATAATACGAACGTAAACAATAATCACATCTGATGGCCTGGCCCGGCCAGCCTTGCACGTTTTGGTTAGATGGCGTTTCGCCGGCTCACTGTTTATGACAGCCGGTCGAGTTTAGCGGCTGGGCGACCCGTCTACTTCCTTGGCTAGGCATTGTTTATAATTTTATGACGTTAGTGGCGATGTCCACGTGCGATGGAAACGGCTGCTGCATTGGCATTTGTAAAGAGTGTCGCCGGCGCGCACAGTCGCTGCCGGGAATAGGAAACGTTCTAAAATATTTTTTGTGTCGAGGGTGTCGCGGCCGTCGTCTCTGTCTTCTTCGCAGTGTGCGATGGGCTCATAGGAAACAATAGTTTCTAACTTTTCTGAAAAGTTCGTTTTGTCGTTACGGTCGGTCGCTGTCGCCTGCAGTTCTGGCTTGGCCCTTAAATGCGAAGCGTGATTAACCACTACCATTTACAGGAGACTATAGACAGAGGAAGCAGCTCTAAAAGAGGGCCCATACCTCCGCGAGGCGTGTAACATTGTATACATGTGGTTATAACAGCTGGCACGCTGCTGGCTGCTGCTGCTAGGAACGCCTTAAGCCGCGACGCTGCTGTCTGAGCTGGACGGCCTAAGACGAGTGGTGCTGAATCGATCGACGCCAAACGAGTGTAAACATGTAATACATGTGTATAAAGCTGGAGCTCGCTGCTGAGCCCCTACACACACACGCGAAGCACAAACACCGGGAGCCGATTACGCATTACCTCCCTGCAACTCGCGTTGCGCGGAGGTAACTACGAAAAACCATCGTCTTGCGGCTTCCTATTTTCGCCTGGGAAATTTTTCCTGCACGGCTGATTCGAGTGTTCATTTAATTTTCTTACGCCGTAATAAAGGAAAAAGCCGCGCGCTGTGTTTATTTTGCCCTCTATTGTGCATCATGTTTTGTTTGCATGCTATGATTGCGCCTGTAGCCAGTATTAATTTAGTACTGCCTAGCATGCCATTTCTTGCAAGGAAATGTCGATAACAGCCAGTTCCATTTACTACGATGTTTCTAGGAAAATATGTGTAATATGTAAATAAATACACTGTTATGTTTCTCTCCTGCGTTATTTGACACAGTGCATGTCGCGCCTTGATTTGCTATTTATGCGTGACGAGAGACAAAACAAGTGCGAAATGCTTGAATAAAGATAAATATTGCGATGAAAAAAATCGATAATTTAAACACGCACGCGCGCCACACGCCACGCACGCGCACGCACGCACGCACATGACGCTCGCGCACACTTCACGGGCAACGCACGCTACGCACGCACACACCACGCACGTACGCACAGACGCACCGGACGCGCACGCACACACACACGCACACACACACGTGTGACACGCGTCTAACACCGCGTACTAACTCGCAGACTTGGCAGAGCTTGGTCTGTATTCATTCTGGGGTAAAGCTCACTAAAGCCTGGACCTATCCGGCTGACTTACGATATATATTACATTACTGCTAGGAATATCTGCTCGTGGTTGAGTATCAAGAGCCTATCACCTTCAAGCTCTCGTAGCGCGTTTATTGCTAGGGCATCGACATTATTAAATTTGAAATCCAGGTGACCAAGCAAGCATTTAACCAGCATGCGTTCTTAATTATCAGGACCTATAATCAGCTTTAATAATTACGTTCGCGCCCCGTGGCTGGTTAACTTCATCACTAAATCTGACGTCACACAGAAATTCTCGTAGCAGCAAGTGTCTGGTTAACTTGATAATTAAATCTGAATCCACCCAAGCAATTAAACACCAAGGATCAAGACATCCAGTCACCTATAGGCCTAACTACACTCATAATAAGCAGCTGGTTAATATCACTCTTACACATGAAGCAAAACACGCAATTGGACAACAATGTTTGTTAATTATGAATACTTCTAATCACACTTGACTACACTCTCGTAGTGAGTAACTGGTTAATTTTACTATTAAACGGAAAGCAAAACAAGCGTTTAACAAACATTTCTGTATATTTTATATCACAAAGCAATCACTTGAGATCTTCTTGAGATTAGCTGGTTGCGACTATATGCATCTAGAGCAAATCTATACAAGGTTAAACGGCTCTTTATTGCATCACCTGATTTAAGTACGTCACATCAAAAGGTTCAAGCAGAGATCAACAAATCAAGGTCACCGTCAACGTTAAGATTCAAGGTCGACGTAGAGAGAAACATTGAAGATGTAAATCGAAAAAAAACGACACAAAACCAAATTTCTAGTCACTGCTCGTTTTATTACTGTATTCTGAAACTGCCACACTCACATGATACAAACTATACAGTTTAACGGGGGAATAGGTGTCAACAAATAACCTCAACAACGAAAATTGTGTAATAAACAAGTCACGACCTGAAATCATCGAACAAATTCCCACTAGACGTCTCTGCCCCGTGCTAACAACTATAACACGGACACGGACTGCGCAGCACATCATGCAAACAACTGCCTTCATCACCTGGAATTACCTAAAGTAGATCACCTATAGTAAATCACCTATAATGGATATATTGCAATATTTTATTCCGCTTGCATAACAGCGACATTAACCTAAAAATTGCAACGAATATGAAAACGTTTCGAGTGCCGCCGTCGCTAATGTCAACATTCTCATGTAACTAGGGCCATAGCTAGCCGCGTAGCTAATGTAAACATTCTCATGTAACTAGGACCATAGCTAGCCGCGTAGCTAATGTAAACATTCTCATGTAACTAGGACCATAGCTAGCCGCGTAGCTAATGTAAACATTCTCATGTAACTAGG
>NW_014577760.1:151160-153067 GCF_000485595.1 Priapulus caudatus | reverse complement strand
GTGAAGGTGGGGTGAAGGTGGGGTGAAGGTGGGGTGAAGGTGGGGTGAAGGTGGAGGAGAGGCAGGGCTTTCCTACGACGGCTAAAATTAAAACATTGTCTAACGATCAAGAGAATACAAAAGGCTTCAGATCTGGTGGCGGTTAAACCGACTAGTTCCCTTCTGACTTATCCCATTCTCGTGAATTTCACTAACATTTTCTTTTTGCTAAGCAAACATTGCGAGCCGCGCGCATAAAAACTCAAAACATTTGTTCCTGCCAGGGTTCGAACCTGAGACCTTTCGCGTGTAAAGCGAACGTGATAACCACTACACTACAGGAACTATAGACAGAGAGACAGATATATAACAGATAGACAGAGAGCACTCAAAAAGAGTGCATATACCTCCGCGAGCGTGTAACATGTATACATGTGTATAACAGCTGGCACGCTGCTGGCTGCTGCTGGCTGGACGCCTTAAGGCGAGCTGCTGCTGACTGGACGGCCTAAGGCGAGCAGCTGGTGCTGAATCGATCGCGCCAACGAGTGTAACATGTATACATGTGTATAACAGCTGGCTCGCTGCTGGCTACACACACACACGAACACACACACGGGAGCGATTACATTACCTCCCTGCAACTCCGTTGCGCGGAGGTAACTACGAAAACCATCGTCTGCGGTTCATATTTCGCCGGGAAAAATTTTCCTGCACGGCTGACAGTGTCATTTCTTACGCCGTAAGGAAAACGCCGTGTGTGTTATTCTGCTCTATTGTGATCATTTTGTTGCTGCTATGATTCGCTGTAGCCAGTATTAATTATAGTACTTGCCTAGATGCATTTCTTGAAAAGGAAATGGCGGATACAGCCAGTTCCATTTCTACGATTTTCTAAGAAAATATCTTAATATGTAAATACGTTGTTAATGTTTCTCTCCTCGTTATTTGACACAAGTGCATGTCCGGCCTTGATTGTATTTTATGCGACGAGAGACAAAACAAGGCGAAAGTGAAATCAAAGATAAATATGCGATGAAAAAATCGATATTTACACACGGGCGCGCGTACACGCACCCGGGACACGCACGGACGCACACACAGACGCACGCACACGTACACGCTCGCACACACTCACGCACGCACGTACGCACAGACGCAGGCGGATTGCCTTGTGATATAAAATATTAAGCAGAAATGTTGTTAAACGCTTGTTTGGGCCTTTCCGTAATAGTAAAATAACTACAGTTACGCTCACATACGGCAGATTGTAGGTCAAGGTGTTGATTAGAGAGTATTCCATTAATTACAAACACTTGGTGTCCCAATTGCGTGTTTTGCTATCTATGGTGTGGGAAGAGTGAAATTAGACGCTTGCTGGCTTTAATTATAGTGTAGGTTAGGCCTATAGGGCTGGCACCTGATGTCTGATCCCTTGTGTGTTTAATTGCTCTGGGGTGGATCTCAGATTTAAGTTATCGAAGTTTAACCAGACACTGCTGGCTAACGAGAATTTCTGTGTGACGTCAGATTTAGTGACTGAAGTTAGGACCAGTCCACCGGGGCGCCGAACGTAATATAAGCTGCATTATCAGGCTGAATATTATGAAACCATGCTGTTAAAATGCTGCTTGGCACCTTGGATTTTCATAATTATAATAATTGCACTGCCCTATCTATAAACGCGCTAACGAGAGCATTGAAGGCGATAGGCTCTGATACTCACCCCCTCCCCCCCCCCCCCCGAGAGCCAATATTCCTAGCATCATGAATATATATTCGTAAGTCAGCGCGATACAGTCCAGGTTGAGTGAGCTTATACCCCAGATTGAATACCAGACCAAAGCTCTGGCAAAGTCGTGCGAGATTAGTAGCGGGTTAGACGCGTGTCACAGCGTTGTGTGTGTGTGCGTGTCGTGTGCGTGCGG
>NW_014577760.1:132971-151135 GCF_000485595.1 Priapulus caudatus | reverse complement strand
TAGTTACAGTGAGGAATCGGTTTACATTAGCTAGCGGGGCCTAGCTATGGCCCTAGTTACATGTGAGAATGTCTGACATTGCGACGGCGGCACTCGAAACGTTTTTCATATTCGTTGCAATTTTTATAATGTCGCTGTTATGCAGCGAAATAAAATTTATTGCAATATCATGCATTATAGTATTTACTATTGTGATCTACTTTAGGTAACAGGTGATGAAGGCGTGCTTTGCATGATGTGTGCGCAGTCCGTGTCCTGTTATAGTCGTTACACGGGGCAGAGGACGTCTAGTGGGAATTTTTCATGATTTCAGTCGTGACTGTTTATCTACCATTTTCGTGTTTTGAGGTTATTGTTGACACGCTATTCCCCGACGGAGGTCGTGGAAGGAGGACGGCAGGAGATGTGACTCAAGTACGCGTAGGATATTTGTATCATCGTGAGTGTAAGCAGTTTAGAATACCATTAAATAAAACGACTCAGGACTAAAATTTCTGGTTTTGGTGTGTTTTATTTTCGATTTACTCTTCAATGTTCTGCTCTACGTCGACTTGAATCTTAACGTTGACGTAGTGACCTTGATTTCTTGATCTCTGTTGAACCTTTGATGTGACGTACTTAAATCAGGTATGTCAATAAAGAGCCGTTTAACCTTGATAATTTCTCAGATGCATATAGTCGCAACCAGCTAATCTCAAGAAGATCTCAATGATTGCTTTGTGATATAAAATTACAGAAATGTTTGTTAAACGCTGTTTTGCTTTCCGTTAATAGTAAAATTAACCAGTTACTCACTACGAGAGTGTAGTCAAGGTGTGATTAGAAGTATTCATTAATTAACAACATTGTTGTCCAATTGCGTGTTTTGCTTCATGTGTAAGAGTGAAATTAACCTGCTGCTTATTATGAGTGAGTTAGGCCTATAGGTGACTGGATGTCTGATCCTTGTGTTTAATTGCTGCGGTGGATTCAGATTTAATTATCAAGTTAACAGACACTTGCTGGCTACGAGAATTTCTGTGTGACGTCAGATTTAGTGATGAAGTTAAGCCAGCCACGGGCGCCGAACGTAATTATTAAAGCTGATTATAGGTCCTGATAATTAAGAACGCATGCTGTTAAATGGCTTGCTTGGCCCCTTGATTTTCAAAATTTAATAATGTCGACGCTGCCCACTATAAACGCGCTAACGAGAGCTTGAGGTCGATAGGCTCTTGGCATACTCAACCACCCCGAGCAGCATATTCCTAGCCCAGTATGTAATATATATCGCCAGCAGCCGCGATAGGTCCAGGCTTAGTGAGCTTATTACCCAGAATGGAATACAAGCAAAGCTCTGCAAGCTGTGCGAGCTATTGTACGCGGTGGTTAGACGCCGTGTCACACGTGTGTGTGTGTGCGTGTGTGTGCGTGCGTTGCGTCTGTGCGTAGTGCGTGTGTGTGTGCGTGCGGTACAGTGCGTGCGTGCAGTGTGTGCGAGCGTCTGTGCGGTGCGTCCGTGCGTGCCGTGCGTGTGGCGTCGCGCTCCGTGTTTAATATACGATTTTTGTCATCGCATATGTTATCTTTTATTTCACTTTCGCCTTGTTTTGTCTCTCGTTTCGCATCAAAATACCAATCAAGCGGACATGCACTTTGGTGCAAATAACGAGGAGAGAAACCTTAACAGTGGTACTTTATTTACAATTAAATAGTTTTCTTAGAAAACGAGAAAGGAACTGGCTTTATCCGCCATTTCCTGTTTCAAGAAATGCATTCGTTGGACAAGTACTAACTTAATACTGGCTACAGCGAATCATAGCAGCAACAAAATGACACAATAGAGCAAAATAACACACACGGCTTTTTCTTTTACGTGCGTCAAGAAAATATAATGACTACTGTCAGCCGTGGACCATAGCTAGCCGCGTAGCTAATGTAAACATTCTCATGTAACTAGGACCATAGCTAGCCGCGTAGCTAATGTAAACATTCTCATGTAACTAGGGCCATAGCTAGCCGCGTAGCTAATTTCAACTCTCCCACTCATAGCTAATTATGTTAACTGTCACACAGTTAAAGTTAACTGAACAATTAGATACTCAACAATTCTATAGAACTGGCACGCAGCTGACGTTAACTGTCACACAGCTAATGTCAACTGTCACACAGCTAGTGTCAACTGTCACACACGTGGCACAACTAGTGTGAACTGTTACATGAGCACGATTAGTGTCACCCAGTCACGCACACAGCTAGCGTCGTCGTCTGTCGCAGACGAACAAGCGTCAGTGTCAACTGTCGCGCTGGGGTGAGATTAGTGATGGTTATTCCCAGCTGTAGTTCTAACCCTCCAGCTGTTAGTAATTTCCCCCTGCTACGTACTCACCACCCTAGCAAGCTGCAGCCTCACACGTCGCACGTCTAAAAAGAACGCAATACTACCGGCGATTAACACACACGACGACAAACAATAGAACATTCGATGACCAGCTTTGCACACTTTACTGACTGACGGACCGGACCGACTGACTGACCGACTTATATCTACAACACGTTCAAATCTACACTGGAATGGCCTAGTCTTAAACCTATACAAATCAAAGATGGGTCTAATGAGCATATAGTAATAAAAACACCACCCAACAACACATGAGATCAACTACTTATTACACGCTATATCTAAAACTTACACGGCCGCGCTCGTATATATTCTACATCATGTCAATTTGACTCGTCGAGTTCAAAATCCGGACGCCGCGAGAGGCAACACCTGGAACCTCCTGGACAGCACCGGGCCAAAAAACAGGAGGCAACGTCAGTTAGCACCTTGGAGTTACGATGCACTACCTCAAGTGACATGTCCAGTGACGAGTCGGCAACCTTAGAGACCCCATGCAGCAAATGTGCAGTGAATACCACACAGGGCGTTAGTTAGTGTCGGACACACTCGAATATCGCCTACCGCTAGTATACCCCTGCCAAGCTATCGTCTGCTGCACACGCACCAAATCATCAGCCGTTTGATTTCCACGCATGAAAGTGCTAGTAATTTAAGCTACAACTAACAAAAGAAATGAAAACATCAACAGCAACAACAACAACAACAACAAACGACAAACGACAACTGACGTTTCATTCGTGCACCTATTCGCTTATCACAACGTGTTTGGAGCATGCACTGGGTTTCGCGTGACTACATCCACGGCTCTCTAGCGCGTGAATGGCGGGGGGTGGGGGGGGGGGGGGAGGGTGGTTAGCTACACTCTAGTGTGGCGCATGCACACGTCAATCGAATTCATTCAGCGCTAAGTAGTAACGCGCGCGTGCCGCGACGTAGCGCGACGAAACTTTCACCGAAAGACTGGTAGAGTGTTGTGACTCGCAGCATGGACGAGCTTCAGCCGTGAGTCGATCGCATCACACCACAGAAGCAGCCTGCAGTCTCCTTGGAACACACGCCATAACAAAAGCTGCGTGGGGCGGTGGGGTGGAGCAACGCGGCTCCTCCGTGACCCGACCCACCTTCGCGGTGAATGGTGCAAACGCGCGCACGACGGACGTCGCCATGGCGACACGGCCACCGCCTCCGCCGCCCGAGGATATGTGTTGCGAGTGAAATCACATAGAGGTTTGTGTGAGACTGTGTGTGGATGCTGCTGCCACACTCCGAGCGTGTCCTCTTGATGCTGCAGCCGCTGCCACTGCCCGTGAACTGATCACCTACACCTACATAAATCTATACACTACTGCTGACCCTGTCTAAAATTAATGGTTGTGCGCGTGTTCGGGCGCTTCCGTCGCCCGCCTAATGACACGCCTAAACAAGCGACCAGCGACGAAACTTGACGCACGTGACGTTGCCCGCCAGGGGGCACCGCTGTGCAATGTCGCCACATGTGTCGCGCGCGCGTTGGCGAGCAAAAGAACAGTCAACCTTCTCGCTTGCGACGAAAACCTCCGTAATGGCGTCGAGTAAAAAAAACGGGACACGGTCGCCGTCACGGTCGCCACGGCGACAGCTCTATGGTGACGCTGCGACGCCACGTCTCTCTCTCTCTCTCTCTCTCTCTCTCCGTCAGTCTATCTGTCCCTCTCTACCTCTCTGTACTTGTTTATGTCGTCTTCTCTCTGGCGTTTTTAATAATGATGCGGGATGCGCAAAACTGCTCCGCCATCATTCTGTCCGTGTTTATCTTGTGTCCGTGCTCTGTTGCTGCTCTGTTATATCTGTTGCTGCGTGCATGCCGAGGGTAGCCAGCGATACAGCATGGGCGACTCACATACACCCCTCTAAGCCGTAGTCCCCGTCGTGTCTGCACGCGTGTCCGTCGTAAAACCTAGCCGTCCTACTACTGCTGCTGCTGCTGCCCCTCCTCCTCTTCCTCCCTCATCTATTTCATCCTCTTCTTCTTCAACTAGCTGTTGGGTGTCTTCCTGCTGCTTCTGATTCTTAATCTTCACCTAGCCGACATGTCGCGCTCTCTCTTCCTTCCTCTCGCTCACTCACTAGCAGGCACGCCGTCGTTATCTGCTAGCCATCTCCTCCACCACCGGCTGCCGCACTACCTCCTCCGCTGCCGCCGTCTCCGCGGCAACGCCATTCTCGACATGGTCGCCGACCTTGACCTTGACCGCGTCGTCTGCCATCGCCGGGTCGGCGGCTTTCTCCTCCACGGCCTCGAGCTCGGTGTCGCCGCCCTGGCGGCGGTCGAGCTCGCGGCGGAATAGTTCGATGTCCTTTTGGCTGCAAAAACGCAATAATCGGCGTGTGAGCGACACGTGCGAACGTCTCGTCCCCGCTCGGAAAAAACAAAATGAAACAAAGAGCGATACGGTGATTAATCTAGCCGGTGAATCGCCCGCGCGCCGCGTACGTGAACAGTATCAAGCGATAGTAAGGGGACGACAGCGCCATGCGTGTGTGCGCAGGTAACGCGTGTGAATCCGGGAAAACCACCTGAACAGAAACGCGAGTGACGCGGCAGCAAATTCACATGTCTTGGCCCCGGTCGTAAAAAACGTAAAAACACAATACGGAGAATAAAATATAGGCAGTGAATTGCCCGTGCTCCGCATACGTAAACGGTATTAGGCGAGCGACAATGGCGCCACACGCACGTGAACGTGAAAACCTCCTGAACCCACACCGACCGAAGAGATAAACGTGAGTGACGCTCCGCGACACTGACTCACCTGAACTGTACAAACAGGATGCCGTTGATGATGTTGAGCAGGTCCAAGACTCCGGCCATCGTCGGAGACGACACCTGGATAAAACGCAAACGACAGTCACTCACCGTCAGCTTTCCTCACGCCTGCTCACGCCAAGCCGCTGACGGCAAACGACACAGACACCGTTACAAGGGTTACTAGACTTATTAAATGTTATGCTGGACTCAGCAACGACACCGAAGCTGTTACTATGGTTACTAAATGCTATATTGGATTTAGCAATGACACCGATACCGTTGCTACGGTTACTACAGTTACTAGACACTACATTGGACTCGCCTGCAGCGGTGGGAACTGGTTGAGGGCGCCTCCCTTGTAGATCTCATTCATCTTCTTCTGCAGCACGACGGCCTGCTGCGTGAGATGCCTCAGACAGTCGGAGCTCTCCCTCGTCTTGTCGTGTTCCTCTCCCAGCTGTGCGCGCAACAACAACAACAATGTGGCTTCAGTGTGCAGAACAACAACAACAACAACAACAACAACAACAACAACAACAACAACAACGTGGCTTCAGTGTGCAGAAGTGGAGGCTGAGCAGATCATGCCGAGAATGTCGATGTTCACGAGACATACACGCACGCACGCACGCACGGCACGCATGACTGCAGACGCACAGCACGCACTCGCCGCAGGCGCGCACCGCACGCACACAGACGCATCGCACGCCAGACCCCGCACGCATCACCTCGTCCCACGGTCCCTTACGCAGCCGCTTTACAGCAATTACCTTCCGCACGCACGCACGCCCCCACCCGCACGCACACAGATCACGCAACTCGCCACGCACACAGACAGACGCAGCGCACAGCCACGCACGCACTACAGACCGGCTAACGAGCGTACGCACGCACACACGCACACCGACAGACGCACGTCTACGCTACGCACAGCACTGCGACGCACGTCTATCTTTATCGCCCTTTTCTCCCCCTCGATTCTTCCTTCACCGCGCTCCCTTTCCCGACCATTCTTCTTCCTCCTTCCCCATCCCTTTCCCGTCCCGTCCCTTCCGCGTTCACGCTACTCGCCACTTTGCACCACGCACACATAATCACATACACTGCCACCGCTTCATCCCGGCACTGTTTTCACACAGACCACAGACGGCCTACGTCACAGCACGCAGACAGACAGACGCACGCATTCACATCTTTGACTTTTTTCCTCCTCACTAAATCGCAGGCTCTACCAACGCAATATCATTGTCTATCTACCAGAGTACGCCTTCCCCCCACTCTCAACGTCTCTTTCCCCATTTCCTATCCTTTCAATTTTCAAAATTTCAAAAATCTTTCATTTCCATGTCCTCTTCAAAAAAAACCGTGGCACGCTGGGCAAACCGCACGCACTGCTCCGCTGTCACGTCACGCCGCCACAACAGTATCGCACTATGCTCAATCTCGCCACCCACACTACCACTAGTGCACAAACACACACCTCACTTTTGCTAATCCTCACTCACGTGACATAACTACCACATATTCAGATATTGCCATAAGCATGGTAAATTTATGGCTAGTGATTATAGTTACATCCAACCACAAGCACTTATTCTTACATGCATTCTCCTCTACCCTGAAGTTTGCGCTACTGTTTCAATTCGCACTGCCCACACGCAGTCGTCGCTTACTGCCCACTGCCCACACACATCACAGCCCACGTCCACTCGTCAGCAAAGGCCCAAAATCATCTAGAGTTCTGCGACTATTATCAGTCGTTCATAAAAATTTACCTGTGCTCTTGTAGTAACCATGCCAAAATCACGTCCTCATCTCTCGCTCTGAAGATGGTCTTTCCGCGGTTAAGTCTCAAACCGCGGCAGCGCACTGACGCTCGGCTTGCCTAAATCTTCAAATTAGTTGTGTATTAACCGCAGGTGGTAGCTGATTGCCACGCTTTCCCATGTGCGCTAATTCCACGCATTCATAATACGCTGCAGGCAAGCCTACACACAACCAGCTTAATCATTTCTCACAGCCCAAGCATCCGATCAACAACAGCCCAAAATTTTAACAGCTTTAAACTTAACATCATCACCACAAAGGTCATCCGATCACTTCTACCCTACCAGCCAACCATTACTGAATCTCTATCACATATCCCCAGAAGAAGCATAATACACAAAACCGACGTCAACACCCCGTTAATTCAGCATATACTTATATTTCTTATTTTGTTTTTTTTTTTTTTACGTGTCTTTCTATCTCACGACATCGTCTGGGACTTCCAGAGTTGCACGGTCGTTTCGGTTCGGTGTTCGTTGGCCAGCCTAAACTTAAGACATCTCACACATCCGAGTGTCACACCAGGTTTTGGTGGCGGTTTTTCGAGCGTCAAAGACGTTTCAATCATCGTCACAACTTATACCGAACTCGCAACCCTAGGCGCAGGCCAAACTTAACATCTCACACATGCCCGATCGGGTTCAACATCCAGCCGAAAACTTAAGGCATCCTCACCACATCCGATCAAATCACCTGCCAGTCCAGAAAACTTACGTTTAAGCATCTCACACATCCGATCATCACCCACACCAAACTTCATCCTCACACACCCGATTCCGTCAACACCTCAGCTCAAACTTAACTATCGTCACAGCCACTCCGATCCACCACCGTCAGCCAAACTTAACATCTCACACATCGCGATCAAATCACGCTCAGGCCAAAGTTAACATCTCACACATCTCGGCGTTGTGCGTGAGCGTGCTTAGCGTCTGGTTGCCGATCAAGCACCAGCCAAAACTAACATCTTCACATCATCCCGATCTCAACACCGCAGCCTAAAAACCTTAACATCTCACAACATCCGATCAACACCAGCCAAACTTGAACATCTCACACATCCGATCAACACCCACCAAACTCAATCATCTCACTACATGCCGTCACACCGCAGTCCAAAACTTAATACATCTCACACATCCGAGTCAATCAACACCCAGCCAAACTTAACATCTCACACATCCGATCAACACCCAGCCAAACTTAACATCTCACACATCCGATCAACACCCAGCCAAACTTAACGAAACACTCGACCAAACAATGAAAACATCGGCTAAACCGAACATCCACCAATAAACAACCAGCGAAAAGCCAAAACCTCTCATTGTCAGATTCGTGACACTGCTATTTCCGCGTCAACTTTAGAGTCACTTTAGTCGTAATATTAGTAATGACAGCAGCTATACTCACTTTGTGTTCAGTTGCAGAGATTTCTCGAGGAACCTCAATGCCAGGTCATGCTCGCCCACCGCATGCAGTATCAAGCCAATGTTGCTCTACAAGACAAACAATTAGAAGAAAGAAATTAGGAAGATTACAATTACCATGTTGAAGAAATGTACGCACGTCCAGGAACACAAGACTGCCCACACGCATTCCACTTCGCAACGTTACACAACTTTAATTTATTTATTCTATTAAGTAACAGTTCTAATTTAGACGTTACTTAATGGACACACTAGATGGCAGCACTTACGTCTAGCAGTGCGATCTCCGGGTGGTTCTCCCCGTGCAGTAGTAGCGCCAGGTAGCGCGCTCTGTAGAGCAACTTCAGCGCCGTTGATATGTGAGAGTTGGCGAAGCAATACTGCGCCAAATGTGTCTGTGGAAAGCAAGTGGCGCACGCGGTCAGACTCGACCAGCAGTGCGTGCACACTGCAGCCTCGTCTCATCAAAACGTCTATACTGAAAGTAATTCATATCACTCTGGGAACAATTCAATTTTAAGCGTCTCCCACAAGGTAGATTCCCCTCAAAAATCTTCAGCTTTACTCTCTTTCCCCACCACAGAGGATCCCCCTCTCGCACTTCCTTCCAGGGGACTCTCTGCGCCTCTCTCTCACTCACGTATTCGGTGATAGTGTTCGGATGGTCCACCCCCAGCACTCTCTCGCTCATCAGCACAGCCTTCTGCTGCTGTGCCAACGCCTCGGGGTAGTCGCCCATGATGTAGTTGAGGCGGGCGAGCAGGCGCAGGCACGTGCAGATCTCTGGGTGCATCGCCCCGTAGACGTTGTTCAGCAGGTTGAGTGCCTCCGAGATCAGCTCATATCCTTCCTTCAGGAAGCCTTGCTGGATCTTAGCCTGCCCCGTGTTGTAGAAGTCGTGAGCGTCCGTCGCCTGTGTGAAGAGAGTGAGAGTAAGAGAGTGAGTGAGAGTAAGAGAGTGAGAGTAAGAGAGTGAGAGTAAGAGAGTCAGTGAGATAGAGTGAGTGAGGAGGGAACGAGATTAGCTCGTGTTGTAGAAGTCATGAGCGTCCGTCGCCTGTGTGGAGAGAGTGAGTGAGATAGAGTGAGTGAGATAGAGTGAGTAAGATAGAGTGAGTGAGATAGAGTGAGCGAGATCAGCTTGTGCTGTGGAAGGTAGCATCGTCGCCTGTGACGTGGAAGAGAGGGAAGATGGAAAAGGAGATACTGGCTGCGGTTTACACGGACGTAAATCCACCGTCAGTGCCCACAATGAAGCCATTGTCATAGATGTGGAAACCGTGCAGACTGTCTCTACAGGGCCACTAGTACATCATGTTACATGTTATACCAGCCACTAGCTTGCAGTGTAACCACAGTTGACGACGTTCACACGACCACCAGCAGGCCCGGCTACCAATGGTCAGCTCTGACCTGCTCAGCCCGTGGCAGATGTGTCTCGTTCCTACCTTCGGCTGCACATGCTTGACTATCGGGAACAGGTTGACGATGTCGTCCTCGCCGAACGCCTGCTTGTGCTTGCTGTCCATGTTGAACTCCCGCAGTAGGATCTGCACGCCACACTTCACGCAGAACGAGTGCAGCAGCGAAACCTAGAAGCCATCGCAGTTAAATAAAACGAAGATTATGACATGTCTCTCATGGAAAAAAACGAGCGATAGAAACAAAGTGTGTGAGACTTTACAGACTACAGTGTGTATCGACTAATATAACGACAAAATATTACTATACATTATTTTATTATTATATTATACATTAATTTTACTACAAGAAATAACAACAAAGTAATAAAAAATGTAGCTAACGCTACCACAGCCCTCGATAATATGAACGTTGAGGCAATAAGCACTTAATATTTAATATGTAATAATATGTAATGTTTAATATGTATATGTATAATATGTAATGTTTAATGTGTATATTTAATATGCACAGCTACAGCACACACACACACACACTGAGATCATTAATCTATACAGAATTACACGCACGAACACCAACACATTCTCGCCATCTCACCTTTTGCATTGAATACTTCTCGATGGCTGCATCAATGTTGTCGCAGCCGAGGCTGAAGTCAAAGTAGCTCTCCACCTCTCCAACGATCTGCTGCCACAGCGTCTTGGGCGTGTAGTGCACCCACTCTGTGTTGTCTGCAACGACACAGGCCACACAGATACTGACACGCGACTCCGAGCAGACAACACATATTAAACATGAGTTTGATTCAGAGAAGTCAGTAACAAAGGAAGAGCTGTACGGGTGAAAGAGAGAAAGAACACGCGTTACAAATTTGTCAGTGAGAAAGGGAGAGCTGTGGCTGGGAGAGAGAGGGAGAATGGACAGGATTGGAACGTGAGTGCTGCATGGGGAGAGAGAGAACGTGCGACGTAAACGAACATTCAGTAACATATTGCTTGTCGCCAATGTGGTTTGCTTAGTGAATCTGTGCCAACTTCACTAGCACAATCAGATTTAAATTATATCTATATAAAGAATATGAACGTGTTTCTGTATCTGGCAGATGACAAGCGCCACGCCACGCGATCGGACACTGACATCAACCTGCCAGAAATAATCGATCTACGATGCGCATAGCACCCAACGCGCCACGGTAACGTGCGGGAGGGTGCGCTCAGCATCGAGTATCCCACCCCCCATGCGCGCGCACACGGACCGAGTGAAGCGAAGGGAGAGAGCGACTCCACAGATGTAAACTTAGTAAGAGAGAGAGAGAGAGAGAGAGAGAGAGAGAGACACGAGACACGAGACACGAGACACGAGAATACAAATCGAGCGCGCGCGTCAATCACATAGACACATGGACTCCGCCATCGCCGCTCCCTCCCCCTCCGCCGCCGTTCCCTCCCCCTCCCCCTCCGCCTTCGTTCCCTCCCCCGTACCGTTGCTGACGAACGTCGTGTGCTTGTTGCGCGCGATGTTGCGCTTTTTTGCTGAGCATGCGCAGTGCTTGTGTCTGCAGATCATAGGCGCGACGCATGCGGCGCGGCGTACGATCCGAGGAAGCAGTTGATGAAGTGGCTGACGGCGCCGGCTAGGCTCATCTGCTCCACTCCCTGCATGTACACCTTGAAGACGTGCTTGACCGACCGCGACAGCATCTCACACACGGCTATCGTCTGCCGGGGAGGGAAAACGCACGAGTTAGGTCAGCGACACACGATTTGACAGTGGCAAAGCAACATTGTAGTATATTTGGCAGTAGCAAATTGCAGGAGAGAAGCGGAAAATACGAGCAATTGCACGTAATGATTTGAGTGCATCAAAATAGGCATACAATAACTGTGTACAACTGGCAACACAGTGTTTTACGAAAAGCAGAGGCATAAATGTAATGTGTGTTTAAACGTGGGATGCAACTGTTAACGCTAGAGCTTATATGTAATGTGTGTTTAAACGTGGGATGCAACTGTTAACGCTAGAGCTTACATGGTCTGCATGACTCGCAACATTGACCACTCGTCATCGGCATACGTACATAAACATACTCCAGCTGCGATATCTTCGCCAGCATGTCCGCGATTTTGCCGAGGTACCTCATGTTGATGCCCCTGCAATACGAGACATGAATAGTAGTCATACAATACATTAGTAAAGTGCTACACAGAGAACTTTTGCGAATCATACATGGCAAAAAATGTTAATGACTACTAACCCAACCCCTCAACCTCCACCCTGCCCTTCCTTATGCCGACCTTATCTGCATGAAGTCGGAGAGTGTTTCTCCGTCGATGGGTGAGGACGTGTGCTCGAGGCAGTAGCGCACGAGACTCGGGATCTGATGCGTGATGAGAAACTCTGACGCCTCCTTCACGAGGTTCTGCTCCTTCTTCAGCTCCCCCTGCTGGAGAAAAAAGTGACTAAACGTAAGGCGGGAGATTTCACACGTGTAGCACCGTCAGCCAAATAATATGTCAGCCGTGACAAATAATATGTCAGCCGTGACAAATAATATGACAGCCGTGACAGCCAATGTAGCAGTCGATGTGACAAATGATTTACCACTGAATGGAGTGACAGCTATTGTGAAAGTTGACACAACAGCTAACACAGTGACAGCTAATGTGTCAACTGATGTGACAGCTGACATGACAACTAACACGGTGACAGCTAATATGGTGTCATCTCACATGACATGTAATGTGACAACTAATGTGGTGTCACCTCACATGACATGTAATGTGACAACTAATGTGGTGTCACCTCACATGACATGTAAGGTGACAGCTAACACGTACGTCATCGTCCACAAAGCGTATTCCCGGCGAGAACACGTCCGGATTAAAGCGGATGTCAAACTCGGTGTCCTTGAGCGAGCCGACCGCCTCCGCAGCCTTCCTCACTATCTCCTTAGTGTTGTCCTCCACTAGAAACGAAGACGAACAAACGACAGTCAGAAACGCATGGCGCGAAACCAGAAGCTTACTGACCAAAAATCAGTGATGCCAACGTTTGTGACGTAGGCTCGCAAACAAGTATACTCTCACGCGGCAGAAACCAGTGATGCCAACGTTAGTGATGCTGCGATCTTCCAAGGACGACCGAAATGGTGCCGATTGGAACGGGTGTCGCTATTGACAGGTCACTCGTTTAAGGAATGCTCCCTTTGGGGAGATTAGAATGAGAGCGATCCGGACCGGACGGATCCGTCCGAAACAAACACGTTCTTACAGCCACATGACAGATGAGCTTCGTTGCTGTGCGTGCGTGCGTGCGTGTTCATGCGTGTTCGTGCGCGCTCGTGCGTGTACGTGCGTGCGTGCGTGTTCGTGCGTGCGAGGAATTTTCTGGGGATGACCCGACAACCCACGAAGGTCGCGCGATGCCGTCGACGACCCAGGCGGCGACCACTCACGTGAATCCTGACTGGCCGACTCGACGACGGCCTCCACCATCTTCTTATCCTCGTCCGTCACCAGGGGTTCGTCGCTCTTGCTCTCCGCGGCGGCAGCAGCGGCGGCGGGCTGGTGGCCGTTACACAGGACACCGTCGAGGTCCTTGTCTTTGGTTTCGGTGCCGTGGCCGTTGCATATCACATTGGGTTCGACGATGGGTTTCTCTGCTTCTCCTCCTTCCTCCTCCTCGGCAGTCTTCGTCGGCTCCTTCTCCTCCGCTTTCTCCTCTTCCTTTGCTTTGTCTTCCTTCGGCTGGCTTCCCTCCTAAGAACGCAAGATAGGGAAGTGATGACTCCCATTCGACCAAGTATCACAACATTCACTGTCGCGATGTCACGTTTTACGGTGATAGAGACTGTTGAAGATTGCTGCTACTGCTCCCGCTACCACCACCACCACCACCACCACCACTACTACCGCTATTACTTCTATGTCAACTACTACTACAAGGATCCACAAATGTCCCCTGTGCTTCTTTATACACAAAACTGCCAATCGGTTACAATCCGGTAAGTTTCTCCTCCCTCTCGGTTGCTTTGATTTCAGCACGCCCGCTCCCTAACCCCTCCACCCTTCACCTCTCTCATCTTCCCTTTACTGACCTTCTCTTGTCGTTTTGCTCGCAGCTGCTGTAGATGGTAGGCAGCATGCTTCAGGAACAAAAGGTATCGTGCACTGCAAGAACAACACCAGAAACTCAGGCATCAAAGGAATATCATGTGCAGCAGAACAGCACGGCACACGAATGCAATAGATCATCAACCAATTAACTTAAAAATTAAACTCTACTAAGCGTCTCAAAAATAAACAAAAAATAATATTCCGACGTGGCCGTTACCACGGCAACACTCACTCGACGAATGCGTCGACTAGTTCCTGTCGCAGGCAGCAGAGTTTGTGTTTGTGCTCCTTAGGGTATCCCAGCCTCTTGGCTTCGGCCGAATACTCTATCTCTGGCACTGGAAGCAGAGACGAAAGTAGACTCTTATTAAATCATTGACTCACACGAACAAATGTGACACTCACTCATCCACGAGAGACGGTTCTTATTCATCCAATCTAACTAACTCGTAACACGGTCTGCACAGGGATGGAGACTCTGACTGTATTACCTATTTCCATTTCCTTGACCTACATTATACTGGTCAAGGGAATGGACAGGGCAACGTCGTGAGAGGAAGGAGAAGATACGTAGGACGTAGGAGAGCTTCCCGTGTAGATGGCCGACATTGGGAGAGGCGGCGAGAACGTGTCAAAAAGAGAGCATGAGCACGAGAAACCAGAGAAACACAGAAGGACGCCAATGGATCAGAGAAGGAAGCCGAGGCATCAGAAAAGAAAGCCGAGGGATCAGAGGAAGCCAAAAGAATTGAAGGAAGGCGAGATTGAAAAAGGAAGCCGAGGGAACAAAGAAGAACGCCAAGGAATCAGAGAAGGAAGCCGAAAGAATCAAAGAAGGAAGCCGAGGGAACAGAGAAGAAAGCTGAGATTGAAAAAGGAAGCTGAGTGAGCGGAGGAAGGAAGGAAGCTCACCGGGTAGATAGTTGACGTCTGGGGGGAAGGTGCGCAGCAGGTCTAGGATGTAGTATCGCTGGTCGTTGCCGACGATGCCCTTACACTCGATGGATGAGCAGAGCAGCACCTCCTCACCCTTCTCGTTGAGAACCCTGCCAGGAGATACATTACTAACGTTACTACACTGTAGGTAAGTCACCATCGAGTCACACACTGTATGCTGTACACACTGCCAGCATTGATACACGTGTTATTACCGCTGCCCAACGGAGTTAGAGGAGGTTATGTGATCGCTCTTGTGTGTTAGTGTGTTTGTGTGTTCGCGCGATCGATATTAGCGCGTTGAGTCAGCGAGCCAGCCAGCCAGCACAGCGAGCCAGCTCGTAACACATACATGTTACATGCTGGCGGAGGTATGCACTCTCCGTGAGTGCCCTCTGTCTAGTATTACATGAGTGATGGGTAAGACACCACAGAGACCCACACTGTAGTCTCTGTACTGTACAGCTACACTCCCACCCTGCCGTTAGCACAATAACCGCATGTGCCTCCTGCAATCGTGACGAACGGTGGTACGCTCGTGCACGTGTACACTCACTTGTGAGGCTTGATCTTCAACTGCTTCGCCGTTTTGGACAACTGCAAAACAAGAAGTCATCCGAATGCTTTATGTTCATGATCACTCCGACTCCTACACACAATGCGACATCAACCACAATAGCATCACAAAACCCTTACGTGGAACCAATGGCCTGTATCGACTAACTCTAACTGCCTTTACTTGATCCCGACCTGCCCAAACAAATGCAAAAACGGACCACCCATCCCTGTGACCTATCACAAGACGGTTTATAACTAACAACAAGCAGCGATTCGCCGAGTAGCGCGCCGCCATATTAGATCCACTCCAAATGTAACTGGGCCAGTTCGCGTCTAACTGGTGTACGAAATTTGTAATCTCTCCCTCTCGCTCTCGTCCAAGTGATCAACCCAAATCAAACGCGCAGGATCCGTGCGATCCTTGGAACATGCGGAACTGATAGAGTTTCGCGTCAGCATCAGCAACAACGCACGTACGTACCAGCTGCACGTATTTCTCGCTGGCGACCACCGTCTTGCCGAAGTCGATCGAGCCGTAGACGACCGACTGCTCCTGCTCGCGCTCGAGGATGCCGGGGATGATCGACTGCGCTGTGACGCGGTAACCACGGTAATCGACGACGACCGTGCCCAGCGTGTACAGTCCCTCAAGGTCGACCGACCAGTATGCCTTCACTCCCTGAAGGTCGTTGCCCTGTAACGACCATAACGAGTTATCCACCTAGACTAATGTTTTCGCATCCTGCAGCCGTCGAAGTCACCTTAACGAGGGCCTCTGGTCGCGCCGACAGCCGCTTTCCACGCACCGCCAAATTGTTCGCGTTCGCACATGCGTAAAGCGCGCGCTACAGCCACCCACGATCATCGAGCGCTACAGCCACTCACGATCATCGTGCATTCCTCCACCGCCTCAAAGGTATTCTTACCGCGAGACACCACATATTTACCATCACCGCATCGCTAGGCACTCGTATGAGACGGACGCGTCTCTGTATCTGGCGGACGGCAGAGTGCCACGTCGCGTGATCACCGTAATCCGCCCGCTAGAGATCGATCTACGATGCGCATAGCACCCAACGCGCCACGGTAACGTGCGGGAGGGTGCGCTCAGCATCGAGTATCCCACCGCCCATGCGCAAAGAGCAGATGCAAACGTAATGAGAGAGAGAGGGCGAGGAAGAGGGAGAGGGTGAGAGAGGGAGAGGGAGATAAACAAAAAGAGAGAGGGAGAATAAAAGGAAGAGGAGAGAGAGAGAATCTCTCTCTTCTACTTCTCTCTCTCGTCTCTCTCTCGTCTCTTCTCTCTCTGCTCTCTCTCTGCTCTCTCTCTCATCTCTCTGCTCATCTCTACTCTCTTCTCTCTCTCTCTCTCTCTCTCCTCTCCTCTGTTCGTCTTCTCTCTCTCTCTCGTCTCCTCATCTCTCACCTCCCTCTCTCTCTCTCTCTTCATCTCTGTCTCCTTCTCGCGTCCTCTCTTCTCTTCTTCTTCGTCTCGTCTCTCTCTCTCTCTCTCTTCTGCTCCTCTCTCTCTCTCTCTCTCTCCCTTGCTCTCTCCTCTCTCTCGCTGTCTTCTCTCCATCTCTCTATCGTCTCTTCCTCTCCTCCTCTTCATCTCTCTCTCGTTCTCTCTCTTCGTCCTCTCCTCTGCTTCTCTTCCTCCCCTCGCCTCCTCCCTCAACCTCCCTCTTCTCTTTCTCTCCATCTCTCTCTGCTTCGCGTCTGCTAGCTAAAGTTACATTCTGTGGAGGCGCTCTCATCCCCTATCATCTATCACTCGGGTCCCCGTGTGCGCAGTGCATGGGGGTGGGATAGCTCGATGCTGAGTCGCATCGACCTCTAGCCCGCACATTTACTGCGTGGCAGGCGTTGGGTGGCATATGCGCATCGTAGATGCTGATCTCTAGCGGCCGCATTACGGTGATCACTGCGACGCGTGGCACTCTGCGTCCGCTCAGATACAGAGCACAGCGTGGCACCGTGGCTCTACTGCGAGTTTTGGAGGTGTATTTTTTCTCTTCGATTTTCGCAGAGCGAAAAAAAGTTGGGGTGTTGTTATTCTCTCTCTCTTCTCTCTCTCTCTCTTTCTCTTTCTCTTTCTTTTTCTCTTTCTGCGCTCGGATGGAGTTTCGGAGGAGTAATTTTTCTCGTTTGATTTGCCTCAGATAAGTCCGACGTTCAAGCGCAACTTCACGAACGGCTGCAGCGTAAGCGCGTGCAGCGGCAATTCTCCGGTTTGAGCGGCTGTCGCTGAACGGCCCTTATGCCTAGGTGTTTCTGCGCGGCTGCGTGGGGTCGGCCGACGGTGACTGGAGCACAGAGCTGAATAGACGTCGATGCCGCCGTGACGTAGGTGGCGCTGATCGCGCGTCGATGGCGGCGCCGCGGGGGGAGGGGAAGGGAGGGGAGGATGTGATCTCTGTTTGTTCCTCGCTACGCGCAGCTGTGCTCTGCGGCTGGCATGTATCCTCATCTCTCTCATTCTCTCTCAGGATCTCTCTTCCTCTCTCTCTCTCGTCTCTCTCTCATCTCTCTCTCATCCTCTCTCTATCTCTTCTCTCTCTCTCTCTCCCTCCCTCCATCCTTCCGCTCCTCTCCCTCCCTCCCTCGGCCGGTCTCCCTCGCCTGTATCCCGTCCCTCTCTCACTCCTCTCCCTCTCTTCTCCCTCTCTTCTCGTCCCTATCTCTCACTCATCTCTCTCTCTCTC
>NW_014577760.1:124016-131530 GCF_000485595.1 Priapulus caudatus | reverse complement strand
AGGCTAATGAGTGGGAAAAGTAGGTAGGGGGGAGAGTGACTGTGAGTGAGGGGAGGAGAGGTTGGAGGGGAAGGAGTTGGAGAGAAAGGGCGAACAAAAGCTGATTTGGTTACATCTGTGAGGTTTCATAATGCACGTTCCTGAACTACAACTTTGTTCTGTTGTTCGCAGGATGCAGCTGTTCATCTGGAACAACATCTTCTTCAGCCTTGGCTTCGCGTCTCAAGAGATCACTACAGAGCGAGTATGGCCGGTTGACGCCGCTGCCTATGCCGCCCCCGTTATGTCATGCTCTCTCATTTCTCACTCTCCTTCTCTCTCTCTGTCTCCTCATCACCTCTATCTCTTCCTCTCCCTCTCAACTCTCCCTCTCCCTCTCCCTCTCCCTCTCCTCTCCCTCTTCTTCTCCCTCTCCTCTCCCTCTCCCTCTCCCTCTTCCTGTCTCTCTGCCTCAGAGAGAGAGAGAGAAAACACTCCAACTTTTTTTTCGCTCGAGAGAAACCGTAGATAGAAACCCCTCAGTTGAGATGTGTGTGAGACGGGCGAAGGGGGGAGGGGGAGAGATAGCAATAGGATTTGCTCTCTCACCTGACTCATGAGATCGATGAGCGAATGTGACAGGTGCTTCGGCTGGGCGGCTTTGGGGTTGAAACCCTCCTCAGTCGACCTGCGAAAATACATCGCCAAGTTCGTTACGAAATCATAATGTAATAACGCTTCCTACGGTAACCTCAAAACTAGTTCATGCTACGTTCCGTAATATGTACTGCACAGTGTGCGCGCAGACCCGAACTACGCTACGTAATGCAGTAAACATCGTACTAAATGCGTAAAAACTGAACTCTCCGAGATCGAAAGAAACTATTCCACACTTTTTGACATTTCATGAAACTTTGCCTAAATACATTTCAGAGCAAAACTGGTTGCCATAAAAATGCCGGTTAATAATTTATATATATAATATATATATATATATATATATATACATTATAATAATAATATCATTTATTAAACAGACACTTGGCACGAATAAACAATTTAACAGAAATGAAGGAGCACACACCGTATATAGATGAATATCGCTCAATTTACATACACTATACACTTAACAGACGTTTTCCCGACAAAATATCGGCCGTACATCATCAACAACAACGCAGATTAAGTGAGTAGGTATTGTGTCGCAGTTCACACGTAAACAGTCGGGGCATGATGACAGAATCAAACACGGTAATTGCGACAAACGACGAGCTAGAGACAAACGACAGATGCTGCGAGTGAGCCGTGCGGAAATTACGGGAAAATCAAATCAATAGGATAAGAGTGATAAGAGTAGCCTGAAGCTAATTAACACAGCAGTCAACATTACAAAGACAAACAGAACAAAAAAGAATGTTGCTATTGCATGGGAGACAAGGCAAAAGCAGAACATGGATTGTCATGATTGGGAGACAGTAACTCACAAATGCAAAATACAGAGGAGAACTATTAACGCATTCAAAAACATTTCCCAGTAGGCAGGAACAAATGGAACTTGTTTGCGATAAACGATAAACAGAATGTAGCAACAAGAGATAAACACGAGGAGACTCACTGGTTGACATAGAACCCCTTTGTTGAGGCAGTGAGATGGTATCGCTTGTCCTCCATGGTTATCACATACAAGTACATCAGGTCTCCTATACGACAACCAAACCCACCAATTAAATACAATTAAATATCTGTAATAGTATAAGCACGAATGCAGCAATCTGTCATTACAAATAAGAAATCATAATGACTGTACGAGGACACAGCAAGAGTAAAAGCGCTGATCCACTTAAATCCATCAATGTAATTGATCAGTGTAATCCATCAGTGTAATTGATCAGTGTAATTGATCAGTGTAATCCATCAGTGTAATTGATCAATTGCTCTACGAGTACACGGCATAGAACCATAGATGCCTGCGCTTTGAATTTACAATTAATTCAGATAATTAAATAATTTTTTAATTTAAATTAAAAACACAGCCGATTACATCGTCGGTTCCGCCTAGACACTTAGATTTACGCGCGAGGATGACTCACCGTGCATTTTCCGCGGCCCCGGGGGTGGATTCCACCCACTGAGGGTGAGCACTTTCAAGCAAGGCGACACCTGCAAAGCAACAAGACATGTTACATCACCGTGTACGAACACGACGCTCCTCAGCACCTACGAATATCACCGCTAAACGCGCAGAGACAGCGGGAGGTGCGCCGCGGTGCCTTCGAGCGACGACCGCAAACTAGACGCAATGAAACACTATTAGCAGATGCGATAGACTGTGTAGTACTCTCCTGTACTTGCACGTTTGAATGCAGTAGAAAATTAGCGGTGAATAAGACGGGACAGCTTCTAATAATAACTTTGCGGGATTACAGAGTGGGTGGGGAGGAACGTTATCGGTTATTGCGTCGATGAGACAGACCCTAGTACCTTTGTGTCCTTACAGATTGGGTGTAGCGGGGTGAGCGGTCGCTCCTTGCTGTCGGGGATGATGTAATCCGGCGGCGTACAGTCTACAGACTCCGGTCGCACCTTCTTCTTCTCTGTGGATCGCGGGAGAAAGGCACCTTCAACAATTCATCTTTTCACGCACTGTCTGATTGCTCTTAGATTTCGTTCCTTTTCACGACGATATTATCGATTCCGTGTGACAGCTTTGCTGTTTTTTGTGAGTGTGCAATCATATTTTACGGAATAAACGTACACAACATTACACATATAATACTGTACCACTGCCAAGGAACACTGAGCAACCCACAGATAAAGCCTTCTGTCCACAATAGACCGACTTAGCATCAAGGGTCATAGGGTGTAAATAAGTAAAACAATCCCCCCACCCACCTGTAGCTCAGTACCGGAGAGTATACTCAAATACAGTCAACCATGTGTTAGTCAACACATCTATATAGAACGAACAAGTGTCCATAATTGTCACTTTTGAGAATTCCCCTGAGTGGCAGTTATACAGTAAAACTATCTCTATAAAATAAACCATCAGAATATAAAGGACACTTTCGACATTTTCCCTCAAGTTAACGGCAGTTAAACCGTTAAAACCAGTTCTATAAAACGTGCCCCACATCTACCAAGGACGCTCTTTTTATTTCCCTCGAATGACCTTCACAAACATGTCTGACCGCACTCGCACTCACGATTAAAACCTCAAAATAACCGATTCGGGAAACTGTGATAGGTTCGCGCGCGAACTGCAGCCGCCGCCGCCGGCACGCTCACCGAGGATGTCGCCGTTGGTGACGGTGTTGAGGAAGCACAGCGACATTCCCTCCTGGCCGTTGTAGGCGTCGGCCGGGTCGAGCGACTTGAGCAAATCTCGCACGTGTCTCACGTGAATGCGTGCCTCCCTCGCCGTGTACGGTTCTGCAGGATAGAACGCAGACACAATCAGCACGAGACAGCAACGCACGCCAGCACTCATACGGACTGACAGCAATGAGGATATTTAGCAGCTAGTATAGATAAATTCCGGATACAATGCAAGCAGAAGTGAAACATGTACACAGCACAGACGTTCGGTACAAACACATGTACAGCTAGAGGTTACCTTTGACGACCTTGATAATTTACAGCAAGAGATTGCCTTCTACGGCCTTTTAATAATTACAGCTAGACGTTACCATCGACAAATTTGATAATTTACAGCTAAAGGTTACCACCGACGACTTTGGTAACATACAACAGGAGATCACCAGCAACGACCTTGGTGACACATCTGAAGGTTACCACCGACGACCTTGGTAACATACAACAGGAGATCACCAGCAACGACCTTGGTGACACATCTGAAGGTTACCTTCGATGACCTTGATGACGGAGCCCTCCTGCAGGCCCTCGACGCTCTTCAGCTCGGCAAAGTTGTCTAGCGTGACTCCGTCTAGCTGTAGTGAGAAGCAGGTGCGATGACACGTGTCCTCCCTGTCCATCAGCACCTGGTGGATCTCCTGCACCAGCTCCATCGAACTCACCTGTCAATCACGCAGAATGCGATCGTAAATCTACACCGGCGAATCGCTTCAGCCGGCGTCATTAAACTTACGGCTCCGTTACTCACGAACCGCCGCGTAATCAAGCTGTCAATGAGGCAGAGTCTTTTGTGCAACTGGATTGCCAGTGGGGTTGTGGAGGTGTGATGTTGACGCCACTACTACTACTACCTGTCAATCACGGGGAAGAAACACGATTTCCAATCTACCCCGGCGAATCGCTCGCGCCAGCTTCATGAAGCTTACGGCTCTGTCAATTACGAACTTCTACGTAATCAAGCTATTGAGATCAATCTTCCATGCTGGCTAATTGTTATATGGATTACCACCGCAACAAAAGCAACACGTGCCAACACGTCAAGCGCCTGTCAAAATTTACAACACGAGCAACAACTGCCATTTTTCATTTTCGTAATCTATACGGCAGCACTTGGATTACAGCACCAGTGAATACCTTTAGAAACAACTAATCTGCGCACAATTACCGTTTCGGAAAAGCACGATCGAACACACGTTACAAAGCAGTAACTTTTCACGTTGCCGTTCCAATCTTAGCAGCAGCACATGCAGTTTTTTTTACCTAGTGTCGAATTGAAAATCATTTAAAGCAAGGCAATTGTAAAGGTCTAACCAGAAATTTCAGGACACCGTGGCAAATTGGATGGGCACCAAATCGTACATTTCACTCGCTAAGGCACCCTGTATCAAGGCCACTCACTCACTTTTTATAAAAAATTTTCCTAACAGCACTTTTTATGTAGATGTACTGTAGGCCAGCACACGTGTGGGGTTATCTACAGCTAGGCCTCGACCGACGTAACAGCATGATGTAATGTGGAATGTAAATCAAAGCCGCGTAAATGAACCCACAGAGCGGTTTCTCACCTGAAGTTCGAACGGCTCGAGGCCGGGGGCGGCCACCTCGACCATGAAACCCGTATCCTGTATCACAACGACGTCCGAGTGCTGCAGCATCTCCTCGGTGATGCCTTCTGCACCGACAGCGGTGGCGCCATCTACGCCGTTACCGGTAGCCTCCATGCTGGCGTTGTTGGCGTCCTCGGAGCTTGCCTCGCATTCGTTACCGACGGGCGACGTCGGGGACGAGGAGTCGGACGCGGCTGCAAGAGAGAGCAAGATGGCTTCGTCACGCGCGACGTACAATCCGCTACGATGACTCAGACTCTCTAGTAGTCATTCATCATCCTAGCTACCTCAACGCACGAGAGAGGCGAAGCCACCCATCTCGACATCTACACGACGCGTCATGCACGACATGGGTTGAAATCAGGGATAAAATAAAAATTTATTTTTCGGGGGCTACTTTTCAAGCTCGCGTGCATGAAAATAGCACTCTAAAATTTGGTTTGCATTGAACTCTATGCAAATTTACGGGGGCTCTTTTTGGCATTTCCGGGGCTCTTTTTGGCATTTCGGGGGCTAAATCGCCCCGAGCCCCTGTGTATTTTTTCCACTGGTTGAAATCCTAAGGGGCCCGCGGGCCCGATGCCCGTATTTTAAGGCTCGAGCCTGACATTTCTAATACTAACAAGCCCGATGGACCCCTAGAAAATCCACCCCAGCATGCAAAACCGTCCACGGCCTATAAAATTTGCACAGTGGGCCTGTAAACCCCCTTACCTACAGGCCCGGCTGGCCTGTATATTTTCAAACTAATTCTACCCAGGCTGCACGATATCAAGTGAGGCTTACGTTCCCCCGGCAACACGTAACAAAAGAGCTTAAATTTGCACAGATTACACGAGATCAGGTCCTACAGTTTAAAACAAGTCGATCCCTATAGCCGTGGCTCCCTAAGTCTGGAAGCCCTCACTTGCTCTTACACGCATCATATATCAAGACAGTTGCTCACGCGCACGATAGCTCATGATGCCTTAAAATTGTACACTTCACTTATGCACATGATATATCAAGATGCCATACAGCTGTACACACTATATATCCTCATTCGTTCAGCTAAGTCGCAACACTGACATATTCTTTACAGCTAAAAACAAGCAGACTTCATCGATCAACCGTTCGCTTCACTAATGCTATTAAAGTGCCGATAAACTGCCTAAGCTCGGCAAACACCATGTCAGAGGAAAGATCTGCGCTCCAGCACATTCGCGCACAGACAGTGCGCAAAGTCGTTTATTTGTCTTTCCGTACACGATTCCCTAGCCACGAGATTATATTCAATCCTCATTCTGACAGTCGTGGCATCGCGTTCAGTGCCGGATGTACACACGCCGTTACTAACTATACAGCTGGGCTTCACCATATATTCTTAGCTGATCCAACAGACATTACGCATCGCCATTTCTGTAACCGACAGATGGACGTTAGTGATACGCCGCTAGATGCTGCAGTAAACAAAACAGATAAATAGTAACTGCAGTACGAGGCAATGTGCAATCTGTGGGTACATGTACTGTGGGTATCATGTGGTCACTGGGGGTCCACCAAGCATCGGGTATGCGAACTAGCAAGTCGAGATTGCAGCTAGCATACGTTTATTCTGTGCAGCAAAGAATCCATACAACAACGACAGACAAGACTAGGACTAAAGGCTAGGGCTACGACTAGACAGAACAAGAAATAGACTTGATGGAATCAGACTTTTCTCTCCACGTCCTAATAAAGCGTTCACTGCCAGCCCCGGTTCCGAGAGTAAACTTTTTTTAAAGTTGTGGCACGCTTTGCGTGTCAGTTCTGGCAGAGCGCTAACATAAACATTCCACTCATCGAGGCAAATCCTTCAATCATTGATGCCTCTCATCGATTTACAGCTTTAGATCAGAGGCAATTTATAAGCAGCTGCAGCTGGTACTACTAGCGATAGTTTATAACGATAAGCACCGTAATAGTTCTGCTGAGTAGAAGCAATGTCCACACATGCTCATCAGCTAAAGATTACATGATATACCAAGGAAACTTTAGTTCAACGTGACCACGAAAGAAGTGACACCGTCAAATTAAAGATATTTCATGTAGGGAAATTCACAGTTGACATAACCCCATACTGTGAAGAAAATTTAACTTCATACATTTTTTTAAAGAGATTCTGGGATAGATACTTTAAAAGGCTTTAATTTGTCTACAGACTGAATAAGACTTTCCCCTCACAATTCCACATCTTTGCATTTATATGTAATATTGCTAATGCACATGAAAATGAGCGCTGCATTTGACAACCCGTCTTCATGCTCGAAGGAAACCACACAAAATTCTACCATCTAAATCAGATACTCTCTTTCCATTTCCTTGGTCCTCTCTCTCGCTCTCTCTCTCTCTCTCTCTCTCTCTCTCTCTCACACACACACACACACACATGCATCCACAAACACATGTATGCATCCACAAACACATGTATGCATCCACAAACACGCACACGCATGCACGCATGCACACGCATCCACAAACACGCACACACACGCACGCACGCACGCACGCACGCACGCACGCACGCACGCACGCACG
>NW_014577760.1:98899-124006 GCF_000485595.1 Priapulus caudatus | reverse complement strand
TCTCTCTCTCTCTCTCTCTCTCTCTCTCTCTCTCTCTCTCTCTCTCTCTCTCTCTCCCTCTCTCACACACACACGCACACACACACATGCATCCACAAACACATGTATGCATCCACAAACATGCACGCACGCACGCCCGCACGCCCGCACGCACGCACGCACGCACGCACGCACGCACGCACGCACATACCTATGAGATGCTTGCTTTGCACGCACCTACTTGTGAATCTGGATCTTCAAATGCCTCTCTAATAGAGAAACAGAAGCTGAACTATTTAAGCTATGTCTGCTCCCTCTCAAGCCCTCTCCAACTGCACGTGTGCATATATATATATATATATATATTACCACGAGGGGCTCTCTCTGACTGTCTCTGGTTTCCACGGAAAAACACGAGTAAGTTCACGATTATTATTTTTGCCAATCCCCTTCACCGCAAATCCAGTTACGCAAGACTGTAAGACTGAATGCCGGTTTGATCCAAGGACCAAAGGTGTATGCACGCAAGGGTGCATGCACACAAGTGTGCGTGGAGAGGATACGCATGCATAATCGACATGCCCCTAACAGTAACAACTAACATTCACGAGACACGGAGCTATGAAATTCACAGCACGCTATTAGCAGTTTATTGTTCTTCTTCAATCGGCAGTGCATAATGGTTACTGGACACAGTCTAGTGGGTAAATGCAGAGACAGCTGGCTGGTGGATGGGGGAGAACAGCTAGACCTGAACACACGTGGTGCGGCCAGTGCCGCCGCCGTCGCCCCGCCGTCGCCACTGCCGCCGCGCTCACAATTATGACCCCAACGACATGAGACGGGACGCTACGCAAAACCAGTTTTTTTCACCCCTGCCGAGTAAAAATATCTGTAATGATGGCTAGTTTTTTTTTAAACCATCTGGTACGGCTGCAACACCATGAGTATGCCATGTGTGTGCGATTAACGCCCGCTCTTTCACTACACGCTAGCTTCAGCCCCCCCCCCTCCCCGATACATCGTAAAAATCGCCGAGACATTGCTAAACATGTCATTTGCATATATAGCGAATCATATCGCGTGTTGGAAAAACACGTGGTACAAACTTCCGCCGAGTCTTACGCTCTGCCAATTCGAATTTCTCTGCGAGTTGGTTGCGAGTGGCGACATAGACCAGCACCGCTGTTCCTTCAGGGATATGTTTTCCTTTATCTGCCCCAATGCAAAATCGAGCTGGGGGCCAGTCTCACTGCTAGTGATCGTCACAGAAACATACCCCAATGAAACATTAGTATAGTGTCAAGTGGAAAAATTGATAGCACATGACGTATGAAATCGGAAGCATACCAGAGCTGCACAGGGTACATAAGCAGTCTAGCTTCCTGTGGCTAGTTCACTTACAACAAGTGCAGCGACGTTACAATGTACAGCTAAAAACACATTATTACCGCCCATAAAACACGAAATTTTACCGAACGCGATACGACCACTTCTAGACAGAAAGCTCTGTGCCATTCTATTCTTGAGAGCAGAACGAGAAGGGGCATGAATAAAATAGACTCACGTGAGACAGAGCTGGGGAGAGGCTACACTGGCTATGGCTGCACGGCGACGGCATAAGTGGGTGGGGGTGAAGCACGACCTGCCTCCCACACGTCCACACACCTCATCATCTGACAAACAGTGGCACAGCCTCCTGCTAATTAGCTAACACATTATGTATCGATTTGCATCCCGTGCTGCAGCAGCCTTCGACTGTATCTTAGCGGAAAATACGTACGAATATTGACGGTCATCACGTGCTAATGCACGCCGCGTAACTTACACGTTAAGATTTGTCCACCAATAATGCTCGCATTTCTCATATGTATACTTAATACTGACACAATAGATGTGTGACTAGCACTACGCGTGAGGGTGTATTGTTTGCTCACAAGAATGCGCGCACGCCGCCGACAAGATTGCTAGCTCTGACCGGCGCGTTACGCGGGAGGCGTGCTGCACGACTGTCGCCGGTGGGGGGAGCGTAAAAACCTTGGGGACACGTGCACCGACCATCGCACGCACTCTGCTCTCGTATCTATCGATCAACGAGCGCAATCACAGCTGAGAGACTGCGTCGTGGGCTTTCCCTGGTCGCTGTTAAATGGAGCGACTTGCACGCTGCCTCTAAGAATACAGTGGGCATGACTAGGTGTGGACAACCGTTCCATATTGCCTTCGTGATAACCCATGGCAAACTTCACCGTCTCACGCAATCATACAGGGCTGCATTGTCAGACCTGTCATGTAATCTTCATATATATACAGAAGTCAACGTCGGGTCTAAATGTCGATGGTCAAATATTATTTAACACTTTTTCAGTTTTCAACCACAAGATTCATTGTACAGAAAATGGCGTATAATCTACTGTCAACACAATATGTGTAGTATTACAGACTTCAAAAACAAAATCACAACCAATTTTTGTAATTTATGCCCTATAGCTTACAGGACTCACATACTTACTATAAAATAATCACAAATGCTATAACTTCGAATGGAATTCATGTTACCCTTTTCTCAGCAAGCACTACAATGTAGCTTTCTGGTGCAGTTACCACATGTGTAGTTAAGTAATGGGAGTAGGGTTCCTCCATAGCCCGATATATCACCATAACTGGATAGCTGGGGTTTCACCCAGCCTCGTGCACCATGTGTCCAACATTATGACGGGTAATGGAGACAGACGGCTCAGGATTCCGTTAAAATTGGGCTTGCTGGCTGTTACAGTCAGTAGTCGGTCACGAACTTGTGCAAGAACACGAGTTGCCATGGAACAGCATTGCTCATATATATGCTGCTGTGGCTACATAACCAACATAACACCAGTATTCTCCCTAACTCTGAACTCTTGACCTCCAAGCTCTAAACTACGATGTGTTTTTCTACCATGGCCCTTTATCCTCAATGTGATAACCACAGGTATTTTTTGTCGCAAGACATCGAAAACAACAAATAACCTTTTATCTCAACTAATCCTATGAGGTAAATGACCAGCAAATAGCATTTTACCTTTTCTCAAACTTATAGGGGCCCATCATATCTAAAATGTGTTACTTATTATCTATAAATGCATTCTTATAGCTAAAAAACTACATGTGCATTTGTTATAAACCGCCAATTAACTACTGCAGTTACCTGCATATACGGTATATTCTGTTCCGATGCCTGTATTAAAGTTTATGCTATAAGTATAACAGACGTAAGGATGGGGAGAGGGCAGAGTACTGACCTTTTCATGGACTTTTGCACAAAGTTTCATAAATGCCAGGAACATGCAAGATCAAATACACAGAAATAGAATTGATGGTACGTACAGTATTGCACTTGACCTTTACTCTTACAGAGGATTATCTGATCACTGATATATGTGGTTATACCAGCAACAGGGAGAGATAAAAGATATAATCAGGATTAAATAAACAAGTGCGTCAAAACCAACTAAATAACAATTAGTCTATTTTAAATGAATTTATCTGCTGCTGTAAACCTCCAAGATACTTGTTAATGGCAGAGCTTGTGGATTGCATCAGCTGGCCTCAGTCTGCAAAAGCCTTATAGGATTGCACCATTGCCTGTGCAATCTACAATTATCTTTACGGAAATCACGAGACTTATTGCAACTGAACAAGAATGACTACTATTGACTTGCAGTGATGTACATCTAATCAACACTGTGCTGATAGTGAATGCAAGTGAACTTACAAGATATAGACTGATAGTATAGACACTAATACTGCATCTTATAGTTAGGGCAAAACAAAATACAGGTGTGGTTACCGTTTCCCGACCGACCCTATTTATTCCCAGTGACCCAAAACATTTTATTGGCAATTTTATTTAAAGTAAAAAAAAATTACAAATATGAATTGGACAGTTCCTGCTTCAAAAGGCACAACACACATCCTTCGGACATGGGTCGTAAATAAAATGTTTCAATAAAATAAAATGTTTTCCCTACCTACCTACCCTATTTTTTTCCGGCATAAAACGGTAACCACACCTATATTTTGTTTTGGCCTTAATTAGAATTTAAAGTGAATTAGCACACGCTAACTCGTACAATTGAGTCAAACTAAATTAAACAAACCCTTGAAGAATCACCGATTTACTGCGCTACATATGAGTAGTCATAGACATGTGACTGAATTAGAAACCACCGGCGGCGGCGGTGGCGGTATTTAGAAATCACCTAATGCCCACTGCACTAAACTATGCACACATAGTCATATAGACACAATATTTTTATAGCTCCAAGAAATGGTCTTTGCTAGGGTTAGAAGACCCTTTCAAATTCTTGCCCATAAAAACTTGTAGTTGGCTAGGTATCCAAACATCGCTAGAGCTAGCGTCACATGTAATAGTTCAAACGAATCTATAAACCTCTGGCGTGCTCGTGGTAACTGGGCACTACTGGGCGCTACTTATTTATCGAGTTATGCCGTATTTTCTGAGATGAATTGGATGAAAACAACCAGACAGCCGCCATGTCCGCCATGTTCGGTGCGACTAAAATCAGCAATGGACCCGATTTTCACAGTGCGAAGGCCTAAACCCAAGGCAAGTACATATCTTCGCAATGATAATTATTAAGTTGTTGTAGATTGATGTTTCCTGGTTTTCAATGTTTTAATATTTATATATATACGAGTATATGATGCTTATTTATGCTCGCACCAACGCGAGTTGCAACGCTATGGTAGGTTATGTCGTTTCGGGTTTTCCGCGTTTCGATCGAAACGCATGCACAGTGGAAACATGGCGGTTGGCAGTTAAAGTGAAATTTAGGTTTGGCTCTTTAAATTTACACTGTGCACAGAAAACTGAGGTATTAGTTTTTTTAAATAACAACGCTGGAATACTAATACTATAACTTATAAGGTGAAGGTTATACTTGATACAAAACAAGGCAGAAATGCTTAGATGATTATTTTATTTGAGATATACGTAATTCACTAATTGTTTGGCAGTTTTTGTAGAGGTACAAGATTATCCAATGAATGAATGTCAGGCTGTGTATATTGACGTTAGTCACACAGCCTGGTCGGGCTAGACACAATAATGTACAGAGAAGACCACCTACTCTGTAATGTTAGCACATAAAATTAATCATGATAATGCAGTGTATGAATGATAGACTAACTCAAGACAAGTACCGTACTGCAAATTGATTTTCTTCTGACTAGCAGCAACTGAGCAAGCATGGGCATACATTATTCTAGATATTACGGTGAACACTAATCTATAATCACAATTAATACGGGTGTGTGCATGCCAGAAACAAATGTACAGCAACTCGAAAGTTGTACAACTATACCGCATATTCTGTACGGCATATTCTATGATTCTAACCTCCAAGGTGAACTGATCAATGTCAATGATTCCAAACACCCATTCAATAACGAGTTTTTAGAACAGCTGCAAAAGTAGAACCTCACCAGAATCGACCTCATGCCCACCATTTCCAATGGGAATTTGCTGATCGTTGGCCACAGAATTCAACTCCTTTTGTGAGCTTTCTTGTGTCACAGATCCGTCATTTTCCACAGAAACTTTCCCTGCCATTTTCGGCCAAGGTTTCCAGCATGGAAGACTGAAGCACGTGGAAAGTGACGTCAATACACGGTTGGTTTCCAGCAAAGGTTTCCAGCGTCTTCGCTAGCTGGCGCTGTTCTCAATATGTCAGCGTCCATATGATGTTGATAAAATTGTACGAGTTGTTAATGTTATACAATTTCGTTATTGTGTGCGGTTTACCCTGAACATTTACATCTTTTATGTTAAAGTATTATAACTGAAAACTCTGAGCAATGCCGTTAAATTGGTTCAAGCATTCAGACGATGGATGGGTAGAAAAATGTAAACTCTATTTGGATAACCAACTATCAACACCAGACAGGTTTCAGAAAGCGATTAAAGTGTGGACCGAGAAGCCTAATGTAATTAATAGAAGGTTATGTGGCATTCGTGTCGTAAGTAAATTAATCTCTATAGAAGAGTGTATACGTATTGCATGTGTACATGACACTGAAGTGGACAATGCAGAGATCGAAATACGAAAGAAATGTCTGGAATATCAAATTGAAAAGGCCTTATCTGGAATATCAGCCCCTGGCCCTGGCACTGCTTTACCAGACAAACTTGAAGGCGACCAATGCCTTTTGTCTGATTATGAACTGTACGTTAGAGATCTAATCCCAAAGCATCCTGAGAGGTTCTGCCTGATACGAGATATTGTTGTTATAGGTAAGTGATAACACGAGTGTACTCGGCACATTAGGTGCCGTAAAACCATTGAAAGGTATGAATAAATAACGTGAGTGAATAAACAATTATACGAGTAAATAAGAATGAACTAATCTGAGCATGGAAGAAGTCATCCATAATTAATTTCAAGATAATATTTGTCATGTGTAATAATTTACAGATTTATGTTCTTCTACAGATAAGAAGAACTACTGTGCAGCATATCTGCCACTCTTTGCTCTGGAAGATGATGAGAACAAACTATATTCATCACCAACGTATCCCTACCGTGTTATATATAGGAAAGATGCAGATGGCAGTTGGTAAGCATTATTATAATCTGATGTTTTTATAACTTAATTATTGAATGTTTGTGTCAAGGTGTATCATATGTGAGATGATCTAATATCTTAGTTAAATAAAAAAAAGAAATTGGCTTGATGCAGTTGTTATTTTTGTTCAAGGATATCAATTCAGACTCCACCTACAGAGACGTTAAGATTAGAATCACAAGAATCTGCTTGCTGGCTTCAGAAACACCTTCTACCCAGACTTGTCAAATGGACACAAGATTCCAATCAGAGTGTGATCAACCACAGTCTACGTTTGGTGTCTGTAGATGAGTACACATCCATCTATCAACGGCTAAAGCAAAAATATGGCAAAGAACTTGTTAAGGTAAGCTGTCCCGATGAATGACTAATGAAAGAGTTGAGATAAAATATATCTATCAGCTAAAACATATGGCAAAGAATTTGGGAAGGTATAATGTGCTATCATGGTGTATAACTATGTGATATAAAAGTGTTTATCTATCCCTGTGGATGTCACAGCTATTATAGTTCAATATATCGATAATTTTGACTTGCTACATGTTTTTGCATATTATTCACACACAGGTTTGGCCAGAAACAACAGACCCAATGAAGTTTGTCTATGAGGATGTTGCAATAGCAGCATACTTGCTTTTGATCTGGAAGAAGGAAAGGTCTATAAAAGGCATCCAGGAGAAACAATCCTTCATCGACTTAGGCTGTGGAAATGGGCTTCTAGTCTATATCCTTTCGAATGAAGGGGTAATAAAGTTATCCTACTTGTTGTTTACCCCAGCATATTAAGAGAAACACTCTTTGCCACCATTGAGGAAGTTTGTTTGTACCATAGTGAGAAATACACTGTGATACTTTTAAATGTATGCTAACCATTGCCTGTTTTAGCATCAAGGGTTAGGGTTGGATGTACGCAGACGAAAGATATGGGATATGTATGGACCCGAGACTGTACTTCGTGAGTCATCTATAGTTCCGTCTGATGACTGTCTCTTCCCAGAATATGACTGGATAATCGGGAACCACTCTGATGAGTTAACACCCTGGATACCTGTAATTGCAGCCAGGTAGTCTAAAATTCACACTACTCACGCGCTTTTATATCATCCGGTCTCCTTGAGATTTGTATTATGTATGATAGTATCAGAAGTAGATAATAGGGATAGTATCAAAGCCTTTTAAGAGGTATGGATAAACGACTTCTAATAAATAATAATATTTTATGTAATGTAAACAGTAATAATGTAAATAGAATAATCTATAATCATTATTTGGTCACACCATACTTAAATTTGACAGAATTCGTGTGGCAGTGGCAAGAGCCAAATTTAATTTGGGAGTATAGGAGTTGGGATATTTATGACTAAACAGTGTCTTACGTTTATAAATTGTAATGCAGGTCCTCCTATAAGTGCTGCTGCTTTCTTCTGCCATGCTGTGCTCATGATTTCGATTGCAAGTTTGTGAGAAGAAACTCAAAGATGAGCCAGTACCGCGACTATCTCAGTTATGTTAAGGAGATAGGAGAGATCTGCGGCTTTGACATGGAAGAAGACATCATGCGAATTCCTTCAACGAAACGGGTGAAGTTTCTCAACAGTCATCAGATTTCACACTGCATGTCATTGCGGAAATCGCTTGCACTCATTTCTGCTAATTTGTATGTCATGGTTAAAACTTATGCGACATTCTCTATCCATATAAATCGGGTGTAAATAATCGCATTGACATTATTTACTCCTGATATAAATAGTTGTTATCTGAATGCAAATGCTGATGTAGTTTTATTAATTGTCAATCTCAGATGTAGCTTTTTCCTAGAATGGCCCCATCTGCAGTCTGACGTGTACTCGCTCTTGCTTTCAGGTGTGCTTTGTCGGGCAGGTGAGAAATTATTGTGAAACAGAGCAAGCAGCAGTCAGCCAGAGAATAAGTGACTTTATTAGTAGCAGATCTAAGGGGAGAGCAACATCATGTAGATCCACAGAAACCAGCACTGTAAATCCTTCAGATTCAAAAGTGTCAGATATCAGTGGTGGCAGCAGCGAGAATGGGTGTGGTAGTGCGTCGAGTCAGGTGGGACAGTGGGCAGAGGAGTTCAAAGCTAGAAGCAGCGTAGAAGCTGTGCGAAACTGTACCAAACTCAACAGAGAAGTGATTGTCAGCATTGTGAATGTAATCTCCCAGGAGCTTCTGCGGAGAGGCACAGACACGGTACAACTGGAAGATGGAAGGATGTGGAATCAAGGAGGTATGGATGACCTTCTGAACATAACATTATCTTTTCAAAACAGCAGCTTGTTAATGGCCATTTGACATTCCACAGTTGACCTACCATATATTCTATCATGTAATGAGTTAAAATTCGACACAAGTTTGTGATAATTTAGCAAGAGCAACCTAATGATATATTTTATTTTTTACAGTATTAGAGGTAATTGCATTTTCATTAACATGTTTTTAACACTTTTTTACTCTTATACCAGGATCTATACCAATATCAGATGTTGCTACCCTGTTTGACAAGACAACACTAAAGCAGCTAAAGAATGAATGTGGAGGCCTTCAGACATTACTCAGAAACCATAACAATGTATTCACAGGTAATAATATAGCATATACCTGTAAATTCCCATGTATATAAACAAATGTATTTACATGTATATATATCAAGAGTGGATAAAAGAGATCTCTTTTATCCACTCTTGATATATATATATATATATATATACTTGTTGTTATTTAGCGTATATATTAAAGTCACTATAAAATTCCCTGCACATCAATCATGGTATTGTATGTTATATCTTGTATTTTGTTACAGTGCGTGAGTCTAATGTGAGATTCAGCCGTGGCCTGAGCGTCTCCACTACAGAACCTACTAGGCGAAAGAAAAAACAGAAGTGCTGTGGCTCCATCTGTGATTTGCCACTGTTATATAAAACTAAGCTGTGCTGGTTCCACATTGGTCACCCAGATGGCTGCCCCTTGTCATCTGCTCAGTGTAGATTTGCACATGGACAAGAAGAACTTATGCTACGACCAGAGTTCGATAAGAAACAATAAACCAAGACAGAGTAATGCCAATTGATAATTTCTTTCGTAAGTAAAGTAAATAAAGTAGAGTAAAGTAATCAAATAATATTTTAGGGAAATAAATTGTGTTAACCAAATGCATATCTTACACTTATGCTCTTCGTCTTCTTCTTCTTCTTCTTCTTCTTCTTTATCTTCTTCTTTTTCTCATCCTCCTCCTTCTTCTTCCTCTCTTCCTCCTTCATTGTGGAGTTCTAGTTATTCTTCCTGGTGTGCCTGCATTGCCAACTATCCTTGGTCTTCCCCTATTCATATCTCACTTGCTTTTAATCACCGTTGAAATAAATATATAATATATAAATGTTTGATGCCAAATACTGTCATGCCAAAGATGTCTCATAATACAGTGTCTGTGATAGCATGAACGCCTGCATAGACTTCTATATACCTACCTGTGTTCAAGATTTTAGGCTACGTATCTGTATTTCATCAGCAATCACGCCCCCCCCAGACATAGTACACCCAAGGTATTTATTAGCTCTTGATATAATACATAGTACACCTGGTGTATATATGATATCTTTATGATATCTATACACTCCATGTATATATAATATCAGGAGTGAACAATAATAGATTATTATTATAATAGTATAATATTTATAATAATTATTATAATCTATTACTATTCACTCCTGATAATATCTATATATCAGGAGTAAATAATAGGCAACCCTATTATCTACTCCTGCTATATATGTATATCACATATCTATGTACATGTATATATACTTCTACTCTTCTTCTACTCTACTTCTACTTCTACTCTACGCCACCATCAACATACTGATGATTCTCCCAACGGGAGGCGCTAGTTGAGACTAAAATAGAATTTTCCTTCCCTTTGATTTTCTAAAAAAAAAAAAAAAAAGCACTTAAAAAATTAACACCCCCATGTATGATGCATCCTAACCATTTTATTATTGGTAGGCACAATAATTTCCTATTTGCTACACAGCTTGTGTGCACGCAGCTTCGGTGCGGCAGTGTCGGCGCTGCCATAGTCTGGAACCACTCCGCGATACCTCGCAGCGATGCCTTTATGCACGCTGCCATCTTAGCGTTAGCTCCCATCTCGAACAACTGATCGCTAAATCACCCTGGCTTTTGGTACAAGTGCTTTGAGTATTTTTAAGTCAGGTGTTATTGTTAACAAATGTAGATTATAGATTACATATAGCACAATGGATATTAGAAAGAAGCTAGGTAATGAGCTTCCTTTTAGGCGACCCTGGATGGCCGATACCGGAGCTGCAGGTGTCCGGGATTACATGCCATCACAGAAAACCTTGAAGGGGGTCGTTGCAGGTGAGGTAGGCTTATCGTAAAACAGCCACTACTGCACTAACACTACTAGATCACGAGGGTCGTGTCATCGTGTGAGAATAACTCCAGTTTAATAATGATTAAATTCAGCATCTAACATTGATCGTCGATTATACTATCGATAAATGTACACCAATCAGTCGATTATTCGAAGACGGCATGTTTCGAGCTTATTCATGAAGTTATGTGGGTTCTTGTAATTGCGAAGGTCACTACTGCTGATAGTGATAGGGTCTATGTCCCCCGGGACCCGGGGTACTGCCGGAACGTACCGTGGGTACGGTCCGGTATACCGGAACGTACCCTGGTACTATCTAATATGCCGTACCGTACCTCGCCTACTCCACTAACGAGTCTAGGTAGTCGCCTACGCCTACTCCCTAACCCGAACCCTAACCTTAATCCTAACCCTAACCATATCAAATAGTGCATACATGCCAACCCTACCGCTTTACGCGGTAGACTACCGCTTTTTGAAGACTTCTACCGCCTACCGCTTTTAATACTATTCCTACCGCATTGCAAAATATTTTGAAAAAACTTCTTTTTTTTCCATTTTTTTCATTTTATCTCTAATAAATGTATGTAATGTATCTCTAATGTATTCTATTGCAGTCCAATTACTCCCCAGAATGCAGGAGAAGGCACCATTTAGCACCATTTTTTGAAAATTTTCCTGGGGGGGCAAGCCCCCAGAGGCCCAGACCCCCCTAGCGGCGCGCGCGACTGCGTCGCACGCGGATCTACCGCTTTTCATTCAAAAAATGTTGGCATGTATGATAGTGGCCAGGGTACGTTCCGGTATACCGGACCGTACCCAGGGTACGTTCCGGCAGTACCCTGGGGGACATAGACCCTATGAGCGTCACTACTCTCATTGCACAATCTGAATAAACTGTGTTGTGTACATGTGAGCATTGGTAATGGTAGTGATTAGACGCCTAACATGTTTAATTATATGAGTGACATATGTATTAAACTTTCGTATTCTTGAATTGTACAATACAGTCGATCTATATTTTTCTATGAGCCAACAATTGCAACCCTGTTGCTGAACGTATGACTGAGCATTCATGCATTAATATAGGCCTACATATGTAGCCCAGGGCAGACCGGCTGGCTATAGTCTATACCGGAGATAGAGCCAAATGTAATGCATGATACAGTGTTTTGCAATCGTAAATTCCTTGCACTCATAAAACTATTTATTATTTATTTTATTTTATCATTTCAGGTGGCTTTACCGGTGCTATAGAAATATGCATTACTTTTCCCACGGAATACGTAAAAACACAGCTTCAGCTATCTGAGCGGTCAGCTAAACCCCGGTAAGATTACATTTTCTCGTGAATAACACGAAAAATGATGAAATAGATTCTGAATGACTTACGGCTGGCTACATAAGACATACCTTTGTGAGAAACAAATGGTAACATGAATAACTATTAGATAATGTTGTCAATCAGTCAATGTCAGTATCCAATGGTACACTTTAGTTTTCATTTTATGGCATGAGTTCGGTGTAATTCATTTCTTCTTGCAGGTATACTGGCATCTTCGATTGTGTTGCAAAGACTGTGCGTGGGCATGGAGTCAAAGGCTTATACAGAGGTCTCAGTCCCTTGCTGGTTGGAGCAGTACCAAAGGTTGGAGTCAGGTATGCAGAGCCAGACTGATGACGTGCTTCTAAGATTGCAAATAAATCAACATTCCAAATCTTCAAGCACAGGGTGTCTGAAAATTGCATTGTTACGTTGTTGGTAAAAGATCCATAGAAAATAAATTCAAGAACACTAAGATAACACAAATAAATAAGATCAGATAAACGGACATATAGATAAGATAGAAGAGTAATAGTCTGTTAGTATAAAATTATAGATAAATGCAGGCTGTAAGCCCTATTCTCCCACTGGGCGTGCCTGTATCAGATCTGGGAGTTTTCCAGCAGTCTATCTGTGCTGAGTATGCATTTGCCATTCCATTCATCTTACCTTTCTCAAATCTTCGGTCAGTACGGATCACAACACGTCCTACCTTGCCTGAGCCATCCGTTGGGCACAGATTGTGCGTAACCGTACCTGAATCGTCCGTCTCCCAAAATCCTCATCTTGCCTCTGGGTAAGTGTTGAGAAGTACGGTCCACACAAACTGGGTCTCTTTTGGACCCAGTCCAGGCCATCAGGGTGAGTTTGTCGAATGAGTGAGTGAAGGGTTGATGTAAATAAAAGTACCATTTCACTGCAACTCGATTTCATAAGTATCTGCGTGCAGAATTGTCACAGTCAAACCTGTATGTAAGAGTGATTCAAGGGCAGTGTGTCTTTTGTAATCGGATGTCTGTTCTATAGAAATTGTTTCACTGTACAGCTTACACTGTACCAGTCAAGGGAAATGCTAAATGTCATTGACAGGCAGGTGTCCATTCTTTAGAGGTGACAACTAACAGGTTTGTCTGTAGTTGGTTTGCATCAGGTAGACGTCGTTCCGTAATTCTACCGTGCCACACGCAGGTTTGGCACCTTCGAGCAGCTCAAACTCAAAGCCGTCGACGAGAATGGATCGCTGTCGGGTGTCAATCGCCTGATGTGTGGCCTAGGAGCCGGCGTCATGGAAGCCATCATTGCTGTGACGCCGATGGAAACGATAAAGGTAGGTCATTATTGCTGTGGCACGAATGGAAACGATAAAGGTAGGTCATTATTGCTGTGGCACGGATGGAAATGATAAAGGTAGGTCATTATTGCCGTGGCACGGATGGAAACGATAAAGGTAGGTCATTATTGCTGTGGCAGCGATGGAAACGATAAAGGTAGGTCATTATTGCTGTGGCACCGATGGAAACGATAAAGGTAGGTCATTGTTGCAGTGTCACCGATGTGCAGTGTTTGCTTTATTCTGTGCAACGAATTAATCTGAACAAGCTATGACCACATTTACGCATTTTGCAGTGACGTATTATCGTAATAAGATGTATGTTTTGTTACAATCATTGACAAAATGTCCTCTTGTTGACAGTGATAGGTAAAGTGTGCACAGAAACATTCACAGATGTTGTTTTTTGACTTTCAGACCAAGTTCATCAACGATCAGCAGTCTGCGCAGCCCAAGTTTAAAGGCTTCTTCCACGGGGTGCGGGAAATCATCCGCACTCAAGGTTTGTCACGAATTTATAATATAAGTAACACGTATTACTGTCATCAGATTACCAGACTTTTAAGTTGATAACCACATGGCTTTGGTAGAACAGTTTTTATGCCTCTGGTAGCATTTTAGTTTATCTTCATATTAAAGTTTGTTTTAATTGAGTGTCTCTAAGAAGAAATTTTATGTCATTGCACTTTGTCTAATTTCACCCAGTTTTGGTTAACTTCAATGCAATTGCAGGCATCCGTGGAACATACCAAGGTCTGATTCCTACAATGATGAAACAAGGCTCAAACCAAGCTATGCGATTCTTTGTCATGGAAACTTTGAAGGATTGGTATAGGTGCGTCATAAACTTCAGATAAGAACTTCGTAATTCTCTGTAATTATTATCCACCTTATCTCTTTCCGTTTCTTAAATAGTTGCAGTATCCCTGTTGCCCTTTCAAAACAACTGCCAATGCATGTTACCATCAGCAAAATCAAATTGATGTTGATAATACTTACAAATGGTAGGGGTGAAGTAGTAATATCAGGAGTGACATAACATAGGTATCTATATTATGTCACTCCTGCTAATAGTTATACAAATGATATTAACATAGGAATTATATCCATGCAGTTAAAACGATAATATCCATGTCAGTTATTGTCAGCCTAGTGCATGCAGATGGTACATGACCTAACATAATTCTACAGAGGCGGAGATCCAAACAAGCCTGTGAATAAGGCTATCGTTGGAGGATTCGGTGCTATGGCAGGAGCCGTGTCTGTATTCGGTAACAACCCACTTGACGTAGTGAAGACCAGATTACAGGTAAATCAGTTGACTTCCTTAGGTTTTACTGCAGGTTAACGTATACTACCAACAATGAGGGCATGTTCATCCCAAAATTTCGATGAATAACCTGCTGTATTGTGGGCCAACTCGGGAGTCAGTTTCGAATTCTTTTGGTTGAGCTATAGATTCATTGCGTTGAGGGTCAACTAGTCCGCAGTCCTACCACCCACCCAAAATTTTAATAAGCTTAAGCTAAGCCACACCCTAGCCATCTTCCCATGGCTGAACAGTGTAATTGTAAATTAATGCCCAAGTTAGATAATAGCATTTTAAAGGGTTATATTTTGCAAGGATTTAATTGAAAAACATTCAAACTGCTACAGAGCATCATAGGCATGCTGGCTGTTAAATTTCTCTTTATTAGAATGCGAACTTTGTCCCAGCTTATCTGCATAATAAGTGAAGTATTGTGAAATTTGTCTATGGGCTGCTGTTTTAGTTTGTACTTTTTTGTTCAAACCAGGGTCTGGAGGCGCACAAATATAAGGGCACCTGGGACTGTCTAGTTAAGATAATGACGAAGGAAGGACCACTAGCGTGAGTAGCAGTGTTTTGAGATTTACTGTGCTGATTTCGTTACACGATATTTCATTATTACAAGTGAACAATTTAAAAAACACCATCGCTTTTGTATTAAATTTTTTCTTCAAATAATGGAGTCAGTAATCTACATTTCAGACATTCTTTATGACTTAACCTACATTACACTTTTGATGATATTTCACCTGTAATTTTATATTCCTGTATACTGCAAATCCCAAGTTCATTGCTTGACTTATATTATCTAGAGATGGCTCAAATACAATCAATATTAAGTGCTTGTTGAAAGTAATAGTCATGTATTAATTTGCTAACTGCAACAGTAATAGTAATTCCATGTTCTCACCTCACCAGGTTCTACAAGGGTGTGGTGCCTCGGTTAAGTAGAGTCTGTCTCGACGTGGCCATCACCTTCATGGTGTACGACACTTTCATGGAGTTGTTCAACAAGGTGTGGATAACTTGATGATGATACCCCAGCCTAGCTCATGGCTGTGGCCAATGTCTAAACTTTAGGAATAGGAAGAAGCAATAATGGAAGACACAGGTGCTCCCTATCGCACCAAGCATTTACTTACAGACCTGGTTAAAAATACCACCCACCGCATGAAATATAAATTTATTGTACTCAGTACTCCTGTTCCTGCTGTGATTAAATACTTCAATGGTACAAAAAAAATTTCATCGTTATACAGTGATTTCTATTGCGAAGTGAAGACTCTGAGATATAAAGTGCAAAGGCAGATGACTTTTTAACATGGTGTAGTTTTTTACCAGACGTCTGTAGCCTGTTGTAGTAACTTTAGTGTATGACTGTTAAAATGACGGCATTTTTTTAGTTAGTTATAGTCTTCTTACTGTGTTGGGCATAATATTACCATTTAACCAGTAAACCATGTAATATACCAGTTTACAATCACATTTTGTTGCATGTAGAGATGCAGTATACTTGGGTTGGGCACTATTAAATTATTACTAGTTTGCAGTAACCTGACCTCAGCGTTTCAAAACGAGTAGGTATACAGTCAAATTAACTGTATTGCATTTTCTGCATGCATAGTATAGTCCTATATATAATGTTGAATGATTTAACCATTAAAATTTACACTTTATAAATTATTTTTCTCTGCATAATTTTATTGGATGACTTGGCTTGAAATGATGCTTCTTGAAGGGGACATTAAGAATGAACAATTTAGTTATGAGAATATTATGTGCATATTATATTCTCTGGATGAAATGTATAAGTAAGGCCAGTAGTACATAGCCAATAGCTCAATACAATTATGGCACAGATTTTTAACTGATGTAATCATGTTCTGATTAAACCATGAATTGAAATTTTCATCAGAATTCATCTCTCAGGTGGTATGGCACTGGTATGGTATTGTAATGCATTAGTTCATCTCTTATAGAACATTGATTCATGTCAAAATATCAGATGTGATGCAACTATAAACATATATTTAACAGTTGAGTTTTTTTACAGTCATACAATGACTTCATGTTAAAATTGTCCATATACTGTTACTTACATTGTTGTGTAGAGCCAAATGTGTGTAAAGTGTTGCCAGTTTCTGTGTGCTGCCATGTTAACTAGGTGATGCATGGTGACAAATAAAACTGCTTCTCATCTATTGAAATTGTGGATACGTGTTTTCCTTTCATAGTCAAAAAATGCAAAAGATGCTACATGTCAAGTGCATTAGTTTTGCATTACTTATAATATTCAAGTGAATGATGTTGAAACCAAACTAAAACAAGTAACCTCATAACCTCATGGTCATAATGATTAGTTTTCAAAGTCCAAGGGACTATATCAAAGACAGAGAATGACAAAGTTGAACTGATGTACAAATCAAAACTGCAGATTGCAGAAGAAAAAGCTTCAATTTCTCAATAAACCAAACCTAAAGGAAGAAAATTCCAATATGAAAGTTAGAAAGAGAATCACAGACTGTGACACCGTGACAACTGCGACGACGTTAGTTTTTGATTTCATTGGTTAGTTTCTGCACTAACAATAACACTGATAATTACAACCTAATGTAGTAATGATCATCCAAATTTTGTGACAAGCTTTGCCAGTCAGAGTTTAGTGGCTTGAACTGAGTCAGTGTGTGAGGCTAAGCACCCCCCCCCCAACCAAGCTAAGGCACATGCCAAGGCATGGGGTATGACTCACTTACTGTAAGAGTGACTAGGGTAATGGAGTACTGAGTAGGGCTCATAGGGTCTATGTTCCCCAGGGTACTGCCGGAACGTACCCTGGTAACTATTCGATATGGTTAGGGTTAGGGTCAGGGTTAGGGATAGGGTTAGGGAGTAGGCGAAGGCGACTCCCTAGACTCGTCAGTGGAGTAGGCGAGGTACGGTCCGGTATATCGGACCGTACCCGGGGTACGTTCCGGCAGTACCCTGGGCCTGGGGGACATAGACCCTCTCAGCCTGAGTAGGGTTCAACTTCCTCACACAAACCCACGCAGTTGAGCGCACGCACAAACATGTACGTAGGATATCCGGATCGTCAAAAAAATATAATTTTGAATATGGCATATTGAATATTTTTTACTCCTGATAAAATTACTATTACTATTGTCATTGTCACATTGACTGATTGTCAGATTGAGAGCATTTGTCTTGAGATTTAGGCTAGTCGTAGTTCGTATAGACGCCACCGCTATGGATTCATACACTTTATTGGCAGCACTGTCGCTTGCATGTTCGCAATATTTCGACGCAGTTGCCATTGCCTAGGTAATTGCACATAACTTTAACTTATTCACGCTGAGTAAGAGTAGCAAGAATAAATACCGCCATTAACTTGTAACTTATACAGAGACGTAGCAAGATTTCATCCCCGATAATGGAAAATGATTATTCACAAGAAACTGAGGAATCTCGCTAAGGATCGCACGTTATTTGCTGTTCACTTATTGGCCGTTGGTGTCAACGTTATGCTGCATTGTGGGAAATTTCTCCACCGCAAATTTTTCAGAAGTAAACTTGCTTCTGAAATATTGTTTAAATTGTTCTAGTCTCTGAGATATGATTGCTGTTGTTCATTGAAGATGGGTAAGAATAAGCATTATTCTATCAATATTAATTTGTTTGAAGTTACTGCAGTTAGTATAAGTCTGTAATATTATCTTTATTCCAAGCTGCCAGCTGCATCCGCCCGAAAATGACGAAGATGGCCGTCAAAATTCCTTTGGCTTGAGATATCACGTTTATATTTCGATTTAGTGATCATGTGTTTTACGCAATTACACGGAATCGTCGTGCATTTCTTCTGATTGTAATTTGTGTCTCTTTTTATTTAGCTTAATTTTTATTAGTGACTTGGTTGTGCGTTCTTGACGGTCAAGGTTTTACTCGAGTGTTTTTGATGTTGCTTGCCTGTGATTTTTAGGAGCTGTTACTGTAGTGTTACTGTTAGTGTTGCTGAGAGGGTCTATGTTCCCCAGGGTACTGCCAGAACGCACCCTGGGTACAGTCCGGTATACCGGAACGTACCCTGGTACTATCTAATATGCCGGACTGTACCTCGCCTACTCCACTAACGAGTCTAGGGAGTCTCCTACGCCTACTCCCTAACCCTAACCCTAACGGCCCAAGGATAGAGAACATGGGTCCCAATAACACCAATGTCCCTAACCTGAATCCTAACCCTAACCATAACCTTAACCATAACCCTAACCCTAACCTATTATTATATTGATATAATATTATATTTATATTGATGTAAATGACATTGGTTTTATTGGGACCCATGTTCTCTATTCTTGAACCACCCTAACCATATCAGATAGTTACCAGGGTACGTTCCGGTATACCGGACCGTACCCAGGGTACGTTTCGACAGTACCCTGGGGGACATAGACCCTATGAGCGTTAGTGTTAGTGTTACTAGTAGTAGTAGTAGTACTACCTGTTACAGTGTCACTTGTAGTCAAAAAACGAGTTTAATTGAGAAAATTAGTTTTATTTGATTGTTGCCGATATAATTCCACCACCTAATTTCCATTGTCTATTTTACCAGAGTAATGCAACGGATGTCTTTGTGAAACCAAGCTTATTTCTGGGATATTATCTGGATCTTGGAAGGATATCGGAATTGCCTCTCATCTTCCTGAAAGAATTTGAACCAGATTTGGAAAACTGGTTTTTTGTGCTCACTTCATTTTGTGCAGCCAGTGATTACGTTCGGTTGGGAACGGATAGAAAAACTGATATTGAGTCACACATCGTCACTCAGATACACTTGTCATGGTGCTGTCACAGAGGCAACGGGAGGAGCTGTAAGTATACACCAAGCCAGACACTGTTGTGTGTTGTGTGTGATATCTTTAATCTTACAGTGCAAGGCCTACTCTGAGACCCAATTGTATAAACCTCCTGCTTAACGATGCATCAAATATAGAGAGAGAACTAAATGCTGACTTGACCCTTAATTTACTCGTTGTGAAAATGAACTATGCATGCTCCTTGCTTTACCAGCCATCGTTTTCTTCGTTCTTTGAAGGGGAATCAACTTATTAAAGGTCATACTGGTTGGTTTTCTTGTATTGAATGTGCCTATTTTATAGGGTTATAAAATTTGGTAGTGATTCAACATTTACCTCTTTCACAAAAGAATGCTAACTATGCATATAACTATATGAAGCCCATATGTTTGAGATCTGACTAGAGAAAACTGATCAAGTAAGCATTTTACTATTTCTTGTTTACATGAACTGTGATAAGGAACTGGACAATAGCATCAATTTACCCAACTACCTTCCAAAATTCATTTAAGAGATGAAGAGCAAAACAGTGTTAGTCACATCCGACTTAAAACATATTCCCTCACTCCAACCTATATGCGTATAACTATAATTAAATTGTGTACAATTTTTCTTAATTTTTGTATGGGCATACATGTACAGTATGTGAGTGGTACAGTAACTAATAATCTGTATTGTGTGAGCCTTTTTAGTTTTCGTCAGTAGCAGACCAAACTACAATGTTTTGACAATCTGAATCTGTTTTGAATGAGGTGTGATGACCTGAATTCACTTACAATACGTCTGCGTTTGTAAGTCATTTTTAGCTGTGAAACAAAATATTTTTTTAATTTAATCTGTCATTATGTGTAATTAGTGTCAAATCAGTTACTTTGATGACTATATTGTATTTAACCTATAGTAAACATTTTATGTATTCATAATTGTTATCTAGCTAATTATCGAATAATTTTCGCAAGCTCAATCCATTAGTCTCTCAGCTCTGAATACTGCCCCCTTTGTGTAGCTAAATTGAATTATTACAGAAGAGTTGCCGTAATTAGTAGCGAACTGTTTGGGTGGGACTTCCTGTAACCTAGTCGGCTGTGATTCATGTATAATTCACACGTAGGTACAGTTGTGCGACCAGGTCGTTTTACAGACCCGTGCATCGCCTCAGTGCAGTGATCTGCAGCAGTCAGCAGCAGCTGCTACATTCACGTGTAAATGTATAGCTGCTGTGTGTACATACATTAAAACAATGAGCTTTAATACGGCGAATATTTTGCCTCAAAGGCCAGTCTTCAGTCGTATGCTTTCAAAAGATATACTGTGCATCTACACTAGGAATGGGAGCACAGTGTAGCCACTGGCACTCTATGCCAAATAGAGTCCTGTATTCGCAGGGTGCGAAATTAACGCGAGTACTGAGTCAAATACTCCCTGATTTACTGTCGGACTCCCTGATTTGACATATGTGGGAGTCCGTGTGACTCCCTGAAAATTCTGCTATACTAACTAGTTCGTTCCAGAGCACGGCCTCGCGGAATTACCGTATTTTTTCAGCAAATCTTTAATTTGAAACTTCAGACTACGGACCCCTTCATTTTGCTGCAGACTCCTTCTTTTTGAGGGCAGGGTGTCCGTTGGACTCCCTTGTTCAAAAGTTAATTTCTACCCCTGTATTCTTAGAGATAAGTCACGCGTTGAGGCTGTTATGGTACGATTCAAGGATAGAATGTGGGTTGGTAGCAGCGTTGCCATGCTTCAGATGTACAGCGTAGAGATCTTGCGAAGGTTCAGTGTTGATTTCTCGGCTTCGTTCCACGGGGCCGCTGTTTTGTTGGCTGACGTGGCACTTCAGGAAAACCTGCGCTGCTGCTGCTGCTGCTGCTGCTGCTGCTGCTGTTACCAGTGGTACTGAAGCTGCTGTGCGCTTGCTGCTAAAATAACGAGGCGGCGGGGTGGTGGTCGTCAATTCCCACATAGCGGGCGTATTGGTTGCAGAAAAAATCTCTCGGTGATTGCACGTTATAGTGACGTTTCTAGTTTTCCTTCAAAATTGCGCTGCACGTCACATCTGGTGTAGATGCTTAAGCAGGGGCGTTTCAGAACATGAGGCATATATGCATATGTGTATGTAAGAGTCTACTGGGATGTAACTACTGAAGGGAGGGAGCTTTCGTGGCCGAATAAAAGAATGACCTACTTAAAAAAAGATATACGGCGTACTCAATACGAACGCATCGACAGCCGCTTTTCTAGGTTTACGACCAAGAGTAAGATGCGCTCATTTCACTCTCTGTTTGTCCGATAAAAGAAATAAGACTTGTGGATACTGCTACCCAGTGCCCACTGGCGTTACATAGTTTGTCAAGTAAAAATCTATGAGATCGTACAGTAGGCTGACACTATTCGGTGATTTTTGGGGTCATGTGACTCTTACTAATCGAAAACATGTGGCGACACGTATCGCTATCTTGGGTGGGAGGTGGGAAGGATTTATTGAGGGCTGTACTTGTAAAATTACTGTACATTACATTACATAAAATTACTGTACATTGCTGTACTTGTAAATTACCGTACATTACATAAAAGTACGGTACATTGTAATGGCTCGTAGCGGTGGAATGTACCGCCGCGTGTCAACGTCGAGTGGAGGAATATACAAGAAAATACGTGGAATTCCATGTAGCGTAATGAATCTGTCGTCTGCTGCTGTCTTTGTAGTCGGCTACAGTGAACGAGTGAATGATGATGTCCGTCAGTGCGCTAGTGGCATGGTTTTCACTTTTATGTGATCTACATATATATATGATCTACGTAGGGTGAGCGGCAGATGGGGAAGGGCAGGGTAGAACAACGTTTTGCGGAAAGTCACACGTGTTGTGCAGTTTGACGTGGGTTGGCAGTGGGTCGTGACTGACTGCACGGCTTGTGAACACGTTAATAGCTCTCAGGAAAAGGTGAATGGTGAAAATGTTCCTGTTACTGTTAGCCAGTTTCGAGGAATTAGCGTAGCTACTAGCAGTTCTTTAGATGTGACCTAATAAAATATACCCAGCTATAATAATATGCTATTACGTCGGTGAAATGCGGAATTATAGTTAATACACACTATTTATCTACTTGGGCATGCTCTGAACCACGCCACGAACCACACCTGCAGTGACATTTAAATTGGAGGCGGATTTTTTTCCATCTAGCGTCACCTCTCCCGTGAAAATCTGCTTTGCTATAATCAGTGTGGGTGTTTGTTGGGGTTTTTATGCTAAGTAGGCTGCTAGGTGACATGTACTACTGGACAATAATGGCGTTTGGAATCCGTTAAAAAGCTCGTAAGGGGTAAATCTTGAGTCTGTGAGGACTCTGTGCTGGTTCATGGTTCGCTATGATAGCGACGTGGGCATTTATCGGTGTACCCACGTGCGTGTGCCTTCACGTTCCAAGGTACGTGCATTCAAGTGCACAGAAATCGTGCTCATAGTTATAATAGCTACCAGTTACCAACTGAGTTAGTCTGACTCTGTTATATCTCTTTCGGTGTTGTCCCTTCGCTCCCGTTACAGGACCCGGTCCCGGATTCTACCTGTAGCGGGAACGAAGGGGCGACACCGGTAGAGCTACCTATAGTATTGTCCGGCACGTACCTACCTGCCCACCTGGTCTAACATTCCTGGCTGAAGACGAGCATCTACTTGTTGACCTAGTTTACTTGTCGATGGTTGTATGCTGAACAATTAAACTCTGGGCTATCGCTCACAGCTACACTGTTTGTCTGGTAGATAGGCCCCCTCGCGGTTTTTCCGCGAAAAGCCGAAAACAACATAATAACGTAGATGCGCCAGTGTAATCTCCATCCGGTTTACTCTCCCCCTCGAGCCCAAGCACAGGTGTCAGACTGTCAGACCACACGTGTCTTACTAACATCACATGTAACCTACCAGAAACAAGATACTTCTAGTGTAGCATACAGTATTATATCCTACTTGCTTTCCTATTGACCGCTACACAGCCAACCCTTTTGGTCGTTTATTTATAGCTGGTCAAAGAATTTACAATTTTAAACACACTTTCAGATATAAGCGTTTGACTTGCCGAACAAACGACGCCGCATGGAAATGATGGCACAGCTATAAATGAGACCACTTTCCTTGAATATCCCAATCTCCTAGTTACCGACCCTTAGATATTAATTACACCCGCGTGCATCGATAGGTGTGCTCGCACTTAGTAGGGATAGCCCCTTTAATTATACGCCACTTAGAGAAAGGTGCCACCGCACGTGCGTGCACTGTAGCTGCCGTTACGTAGTACCTGCTTTTAATTGGGGGTCTATTGTGTTGCGAGATAAAAGGTGTTGATGTGTAACCCGGTAAGCGCGTGTACCGCGGACGTGGGTCCGTGATGAATGCAGCAGGCGTTAGGGAAATCCATCTTCTACCCGCGACATGTGAATAGCAGAACTACGAATAGCTAAAAATCCTCTCCCACTTATGACGCATTTGCGGAAATATCGAACAAATAATGATGGATTCATCATTAGAAGTGGGTGTGTGAGAGAGTGTGGGAATAAGGACGCCGATGTGGAGCAAGGCGGCTGTGTAGGTAAATTTGTGTTAGCACTAACGCGAACACCGGTGAAACGGTTAGTGTATTGGTTCAGGGAATGATGTCGTTAGTATTGGTCGGAGTACTTAAGCTAGCTCGGTGGTGGACCGGCTGGCGTGATGGTGCTCGCTCGTGGATGATTCATCCTCACACTAATAGCGGACGTTATGTAATCCGATTAATGATATCATTATGTAGATGCGTATTATAGATTATACAGCGAACTGTAGCTGTTTTTGATTCGCTCCCACTCGCTATGACCAGGCCATGGTTCGTCTGAACGTACTGTGTGGATTAGCACTAAGCGTGCATGTGTAGCGCGCCTGCGTGCGTGCGTGCGTGCGTGCGTGCGTGCATGTGAGCGTTCGTTCGCGTGGGCGTTCCGTACCGCAGACCGTAACAGCGGCTCGTCCGTTTACCGCTCGGGTCTATTTTGTCATAATTTGAATGTAAGCTTGTTTATTTACGCGCACAGAGAGAAGTCTTCGTCTGACAGGAGGCTTCAGTTTAGGTTACAAAGGTTGCTGCTGCTGCCAGAACTAGACCTGCTTGCATGTTATTTGGGTCAGAATTTAGCTTAGGGATTCGCTACATCAATTAGTATGAGTGGACCCACGTGCCATATGGCCGAGATGTGGACATGCCATACATCACACGCACGCACACACACACACACACACACAC
>NW_014577760.1:80825-98889 GCF_000485595.1 Priapulus caudatus | reverse complement strand
ACTACTACTACTACACACACACACACACACACACACACACACACACACACACACACACACACACACACACACACACACACACACACACACACACACACACACACACACACACACACATTTATGTACAACGTTGCTTCCACAGGTTTGTGTCGTGCACATACTGTCGTGGGGTGAGATTTATCATAGGTGCGCGGTTCGTTATTGGTGCGTAGAGCATAGAGATGAAATTTTACTAGCTGAAGCTGATTGAATTCGCAGTTTGATCTGGGTTTTGCGATAAAATTTTCGCATGTGTATGCGGTGTTAGGCGAGTGGGGTTTTGCGATGTCCTAGCCCGTATATCTGTAATGTAATTGTGGTAGCTTATATGCGCGGTTGCTAGTCAGCCACTGTGTCAACAAGACATGACTAATACCAACAATATATCAGCTACCAGAAGCGATATATTTACACTATTAATACACTGCGGTGGCTTACCGATACCCTTTACATGCAATTCTCGTTTTCCTCATAGCTCAACCTAAATATTACCAGGAGTTAATAATGACAAATTTGTACACTTTTGACATAAATGAATAATTTCTCATTATTAATTCTTGATATTACGGATTCACGTGGTCGTTAACTTATACACTGCTCAGGCGTTGGTTAGTATTCGACTCACGTAATTCGTATGCTTGAGCGAGCGGGGCACGGAGCTATCACAGAACAAGTTCCATTTCATAAGCACGCGTATTGTGTGTTTGTTTGACAGCCGTCGGGCTGAGCCAGTAGTTATCGAAGCTAGGCGAATTATGGTTGGTAATATAATACATACACGGGACGCATTACTGCCATTCACCTTGTACTGCGCCGACCACTTCAGAGACGGATATAACACAGTCGGGCAGGCGTCTTGCTTAGCGGAAATCTTGCTACGGTGTGATAGTGGGGAAGTCAGTTGCTCTGTTCGTGCGGGGTCATTGTGGAACGGTTGCGCTTGCGTGGTGGCCTGTCATTGACTCGTTCGTTGCACACGTACTGGTGGTACACGTAGGGCCAATGTTCTGCTTCCGAGGGGTGTTTATTTTGAGTCGCTAGGTAACGCCTGGCGGGGTTTTACTTTCGTGCTCGTGTGTTGGCGGCGGTTGACTGTTGGTTATTTGTAGAGGTTCTCTTGAAAGGTTCGCGGAAATTTCGGGTTGATGAGATGTAACTAGCCTCGTCTTGGTTCCTAGGCGAAAACATTCGTGTTTTTCTGTGTATTTCTGTAGTCACGTCCAGTACAGTCTACTTAGTTCACCCAGCCATGCATCAGGCGGGAAAACCCATTGGCATAACAACCATCCCTCATCTCGGAGTCACTTCTGCTGCGTTACCATAGCAACAACTTCACAGTTGCTCTCCAGTGCTGACGAAGTCACAACAGCTTGCCACGCTGTCTGCTTCTTCTCTAGTGTATCACACCGCTATTGTAATACAGTCGGCTGTGTGTGTGTGACATCCATCCTACCAAGAGCGTACTTTCTTGATCCTACTCATAAAAACCCACGCAACGTGTTATGTACTATCCGTCAACGCCCCCTGTGGGAAATCTGCTGGATTGATAGTGCAGGGAGTCTTACGGTAGTGGGGTCGAATTTAATAAGGGTGGGAATTAGTATGGCCGACGACGTTTCTACTTGAACGTCGGACAAGAGAGAAAATCAATGAGAATTCATCGGATTGCAGACGTCAGTAACAACGGGAGCTCTGTTAGAGACTTCTGCTCGCAATGCATCTCTCTCTCTTTCTCCCTCTGTCTGTCTCTCTCTCTCTCTCTCTCTCTCTCTCTCTCTCTCTCTCTCTCTCGCTCACTCTCTCTCTCTCGCTCTCTCTCTCCCCTCTCTCTATCTCTCTGGGCTCCTCTGCTCTCGCTCTCGCTCTCTGGTCGTCTCTCTGGCGTCCTCTGGCGGCAGGCTCGCGACTGCCAGAAGGTAAAATGTTGATGAATTTACGGAGAAGACGACGACAGCTGCCGCGCGAAAAAAACCAGCCGCGAGTGCTGCGAGTTATTACCTGAATAATTTACAGCTCATGGGGTGCACAATATTGATGTGGGTGGGTGGGGGGTAGGTAGAAACAGTGGTTAGCCTTATCAGGGATTAGATGGTTAGGTGGTTAGTTTTATCAGCGAGTAAATAATAACCAATTTGTCATTATTCACCCCAGGCTGGCATTATGCGGTGACAATGCAGGGATGTTTACCGTCAGGAGTGAATAAAAACAAATTCAATAGTTTCGATCAAAACAATTGTTTTAATTCGTTCCTGATATCATACTATAATGTACTTTGGTATTATTACTAATACATACATTCATGCTACACATAGATACGTATATATATATCCAGTCGTGGGAGAGAATGGGAATAATTTGTGCGCAAGAGCAGTACCTGTTGTGTCGTCACTCTAGCAAAGGAAACCGTAAATGAGAAACAACACTAAAATGCGAACGTAGGTACGCAGCCGATTCCACGTTGATCTGTCGCCCCGGGGAACGTTACAGGTAATTGTTCACGTGTCCGTGAGCCAACGTCATAGTGTCGCCATCCCCGTGTACCCGTATTTTCCTGTTCTCGGTATCCGGGTTAGCCCAGTACTTCCATTCGAAGTCTCCTTAACCGTGTTAGCCCTGTACCTCCATTCAGGATCTTCCCGTGTCTCTCTATACATAGCCAGGTATCTCTAGCCCCGCCTGTCTCTTACTTCTCTGTGCGGGGTTACTCGTGCCTGCTTCCTACTCCTAGCCGTGTGCTGAAGCGTGTGCCGAGTGTCATATACGCACGTGACGTTTAACATGGTTCGCACAGTCCTTGAAAAGTACTTGAATTTGAGGGGAGTCCTTGAAAAGTAATTGAATTTAGTAAATGTTGATTTTGTGCTTGAAAAGTCCTTGAATTTCATGAAAATATCCTTGAATTTTAAGAAAATGTTTTTAAATTTCATGAAAATGAAATAAAAAGAATTTTTGTACCATCAATAATGTGCAAACCTCAATAAAAATTGCGTTAAATGAGCTTAAAAAGCTATAGACACGATAGACAGTTAAATGATGATCACAAATTACAGTAAGTCAGTAAAATCGGTCAGTAAATCAAGGTATGTTGTAGAAGGGACAGTGTTTAGAAGGGTTTATTAATGCGATCCAGGTAAGTTTTAGAGGTGACATGCAGTGATTAAGAATGGGGTTATTAAATTAATCCAGGTATGTTTTGTTCTGTGTATGAATTCCGATAAAATGTCTGATAAAATGTCCTTGAATCTCCGATAAAATGTTCTTGAAAGGTCCTTGAACAAAAATTTCAGTCCTGTATGAACCATGTTTAAGGATGTACGATTTCCCCCGAGTACGTATAAACATTGTTGTCGTAAACACACATACGTACAGGTGTCGTTCGGGGTGCTGCAGGAGTGCGTCTCAGGTGAAGTGGTTGCGCATGCATGCAGGTGTGCGACATGTGACTTACAGGTGGGTTAAGTAGCGGTGAAGGTCATGTGGGCAGATTCTTACAGGGTGTAAGGAGGCAGTGATGAAGAGCAGGTGGGCGTAATATTCTCACAGGGAGAAGGGAGGCAGCAGTGAAAGCTAGATGGACATATTCTCACAGGGAGAAGGGAGGCAGCAGTGATAAGGAGCAGGTGGACAGAATCTTACAGCGGGAAGGGTGGCAGTGATGAAAATCACATGGACAGATTCTTACAAGGGGATAGGTGGCATCGGTGAAATCTAGATGGACAGATTCTTCTAATAAGGGGAAGGGTGGCATCAGTGAAAGCTAGGTGAAGAGACTCTTACAAGAGGAAGGGTGGCGCCGATGAAAAGCAAGCGGGCAGAATGGATCGGGGACGAAAACATCCGCACAGGTTTTGCCGCTATAATTGAGATTTCAATTTAAATTCTGCTCGGGAGGTATTCTGAGAATGCCGTTTGGGTTCCGTAAGAGGATTTTCTCATGATATATATTATATATATATTATATATGTATATATACGTACGCCCACGTATGACCGATTGTGTGATGGCTGGCAACTTGCGTCGGACAGTCGGAAAGACTCGAGGTTCCAAGCATGCTTGTTTACGGCGCGCGGGGGGGGGGCGGTGTAACGTATTCGAGTTGCATTATAATGCGGAAATGATTCGGAACCGATAGAAAGAAATTCAGGCAACAATACAAAAACAGGAATTGCAAAAAAAATGCAGCAGTCGGTAGAGGCAGGCTATAATCAGTACACGGACCCGGGTGAGTGGTGTGTTTATAATCCACTGTCCCTCCCATCCCCTTCTCTTGTCCCCCTCTCGCCCACCGCTCCCTACATCATCTCCATCCCTGGCTCACCCCCTCCCCCTGCATCACCCCCTGCCCAGCCCCTCCCCTCCATCACCCCTCTCCGCATACCCGCCCTGCCCAGCCCTCCCCCTGCAATCACCCCTCCGCTATCACTCCCCCCCCCTGGCATCACCCTCCTGCATCACCCCCTCCCCTGCCCATCCCCTCCTCCGCATCACCCCTCCCCTGCATCACCCCTTCTTCCTGCATCACCCCTCCCCCTGCCCAGCCCCTGCGGACTCCCGTGTCCCTCTCCTCCACTTTTCTTGGTGGCTCTTGCTTCTCGCTGCTACATGTAGGGTGGGGGTGGGGGGGTGGGTAGTGTAGGTGTGGTACGTCGGTAGGTGTCCGGTACGTGTCCGTGCAATGTTACGAGAGCTTTACAAGGCGAGCATTCTTTCCGCGGCATTCCTCAATGATTGCGCCTCCACTGCGCGTCGTATACGTGACAAGCCCCGGGGTAGTCCTAGCTGTAGCCCCAGCTATAGCTGCTGCTACACGGGTCCCCGTGTGTACTTACTTACCTTCCCAGAGAGAGAAAGAGAGTTTCATTGGAATTCGTGTCTGTGGGAAAACATCCACCCGCGACAGTAGACGTCAGTAGTGAAGTGCAGTCAGAGTGAATAAACGTCAACGTTACACTTAAACTAGTCATGGCTTTCCTTTACACCCCACCCACCCCCCCACCGGCCCACCCCCACCCCGTCCCCCACAAGGGACGCTTGGAATTGGTCCGAATCGGGTGTGCGCGAACCCTTACAACTTTCGCTTTTATTGAGCCGATGAGGAGCGAGTGTGTGGGCTGGCCCTTTAATCGCACACGGCTGGATGGGAGCGGCGTATCGATGCCCAGTTTTAACTCGCAAATCCATACTAGAGTCTTGCCTTCTGCACCGAAAAAACAGCTATAATTACCAAAAAACACACGCAAATTGATGCAACACAAAGACACGACCGCCGCGGTGATAACTGGTTTCCGTCGATTAAATATTTTAAACGAGGAAGTGGCATTCGAGTAGAAACCGCCGCTACCGCCGCCCCCGCTGTTCCCGCCGCTACCACAAGTCAATGTGCTCCAGGCAGACAGGTAAACAGGTAGGTACGTAAGAGCTTCAGATAAGCACGTACAGTCGTAATAGCACACCACCACCCACCGTGTAGCGCGTGTAACGTGTGATACAGTGTTACACGTGTCGCGTATGTACACACATAGACCGGCTCCGTGAGGCGTCGGTGAAATGTGATAAGAGCAGCCGTAGCGACGTGTGGAGTCAGTCTATTTGTAGTAGCGACGTATTAGAAACAATCGAGAGCTGCTAACACCTCTTGGTAATATATCAATTTTACTATTAGACATTATTAGCTTATAAATGAATGAATAAATAAATAAATGAATGCATGAATGAATGAATGAATGAATATATATATGTGTATATATATATATATTGGTGTTATACTGGGAACTATTTGTTCGTTCGTGAAGATGGTTTTGTCGTGCTGCTGCTATTGTGAATTACTGTCCCGGTGGGTGCTGTTGGGTACACACTACACAGTGCTTTGAAATGCAGTTTTATTGTGCGTGCGTGCGTATGTGTGTCTCTCTGTGTGTGTGGTGTGGGGCGTTAACAAGCGCGCCTTCATGTGTGTGTGTGTGCGTGTGTGTGCGTGTGCGTGTGTGTGTGTGTGTATGTGCGTGCGTGCGTGCGTGCGTGTGTGTGTGTGTGTGTGTGTATCATCCGCAAGTTGCATCAACGCATCATTGGAGGATGTGCTGCATTCTTTGTCAACCAACAGCGAATGCAGCAGCAGCAGCAGCCCATGCCACATCGATCACTGTACGGCGTTGATCTATCGGTGCTGTGCTTATCTGTTTACGTTGATCTATCATCCCTGTAACCAACATGCCCCGCCCCATCCTCCCACACGCCCACTCACCCGCCGCTAAACCTCCATATATATAGTCAGTCATTGTATATTGCCATACATTCATGTTTAATGCATATCTCGTATATATATAAAATCTTTAAACCGCTTTCTCTTTCTGCTTAATATTCATTAGTTGTTCTACAGGGTAACATTTACATATTTTAATTATAAAATATATATATGTATATATATATATATATATATATGAATATAAAAACGTTCTCACGTTGATCAAAATACTTAGTGATATTATTACGATGGTTGGAATCGAACGTGTTCACATTTATTGCTTATCATTCAGTTTATGTCAGAGCTCTCTTTAGTCTAGCAACCTATAAAGTAAGGTTACAGACGGACTAGTATACTTTCCCCCCACGACGTGTAGGTTCAATTCGACTTTTGTGTATCGTAAGAAGCGGGTGAGTGGGAGAAAACTGAAGGCGTGTAAAAGCGGTGCGTAGATGTTGGTGGACTAGAAGAGCTATAGTCGGTGGGAAGTGATGATAAGTGTTAGACGAGACTACGTAGAAAAACACGAGTGCGGCCAGCACCGAGACGGTAACGAGGGTACGAACATGGAAAGCGTCAATATACATTGAAGAAGCTGCGGAGTTGGGATCAGTGTTGGGAATACCCGGTGCTTCATATACATGTAATACAGTCAACCCTGTATATTTAGGTCGCTCAAAGGAAACCCGAGAAGTGTCCTTTATAAGCAGGTGGTCGTTCTTTAAAGGTGGCCGCTAGCGCAGGTGTGGGTCTGCATCCGGCCAGGATTCAGTAGTAATTGATGCTGACGAGTCTCGGACGCTGGGCGATAGCCGATGGGAGAATCTCTACATATACGAGCAGCAGGTGTTGTAAGATTACATCAAAGCCCAGTGACAAAATCAACAACATTACAACATCCTTCGATCCTATATATAGAGTAGAGTATGCAGTATTAGTGTTGCTATAAACGCTTGGGCTCATAATACCCGCATGCTAAGCCTACTTGTTGCGAATTTTATGAAACCATTATTAAATTCTGGTGTTAAATATAGAGAGGAATCAATAACTGCATAACAGCGAGATAGAGAGGCAGACAGAGAGAGAGAAAAGGGCGTGTGTGTGGGGGGGGGATAAAGACATGGTAAGAGGGGATGTAAAGCTAGTCTCTCCATCGTGCATGTACAATATACTATATAGTAGAACCCGAGTAATGTACACATGTGGATTAAACGTAATATTATTGCACTTTGAAACTCTTCGTGCCAGAGGGAGTTCGGCAAACACTGGCTCCATCAGAAAGGCATTTACCGATTACATAAAACCACGATTTGTTCTTTCTAAAGCAAATTGCGAAAATAATGAGTCTACCTAACTATTAGTATTAGTGCCACTGCCGCTGAGAGGCTGTAGATCGGGCGACTGCACGCACCAGAAATATTTCAGGGGTGGCTCTGGCTAAATTGTCGCACAAAAAGGGCAGAGGCAGACTGCCGAAGATATTCAGTTTGTTTATTCTAATGTGCGTGAGATATGCAGATAGTCTGCAGTTGTTTTTATTTTCTGCTGGAGTAGTTAGCTGTTAGGGTTAGGGTACATCGTAATAAAGGGTGCCAGCGTTGTTCCCAGTGTCACTGGGGTGTGGCCGGATCAAAAAACGTGCTTAATTGTAATCATTCGTATATCATGAGCAGCAGCAGCAGTAGCAGTAGTAACAGAAGCAACAGCAGCAGCAGCAGCAGCAGCAGTAGCATCAGCAACAGCAGCAGCAGCAGCAGCAGCAGTAGCATCAGCAACAGCAGCAGCAGCAGCAGTAGCAGCTGTAGCAGCAGCAGCAGCAATCGATGATAAAGACGCCACATGTAACGACATGCAGAATAATTTATTTACACTGTCACTAACTTGTCACGCAACTCACCGAGTTATTTTCTATTATGTGTGCGTGCGCGCGAGAGGGAAAGAGTGAAGGTACACACAGAAAGCTGGCAGGTGTGCAAAACTAGGGCAGTGGTGCGTGATTACCTGTGCAAAGTGCAACCGAAAATTGCACACCTGTTGTCGGTCGGATCTTCCCATCAATGTCTGCTCATCGTCTGGTGGATGTCTGTCCCCCCTTAGTAGCTGATTACCAGCGTCCTAACGTTGATAAATTTCGGATTAATGGCTGAGAATGCTGTGGTGTCGGTCCGCATCACTCAATCTAAACGGGACTCCGTACATTCCACAGCGAGTGCCAGGAGTGAATATACTTAGGGATGTGATGGGCAGGCTATTTAGCTATTACCTAGGTAACCAACTAACCACGGCAAGCACTTGTAGCTGAATCCTAGAAGCTCAACACGGGGTGGGTGCTTAACCAATAATGTACTGCTGTCGTTAACTTATAATGTACATGTCTGCTGTGAAGAGAAAATACCCAGGCTAAAGTGTTCAAGCCTATTTTAAAATACCGTTGCGTGTTTTTGGGTGATAACTTTCTAGATTAGTTTTGTCTTTCCCGTGTGATGTCATGTTTCTGCCAGATATTGTGGTCTATCCAACTGTCACGTATGTATGCAGAATAAGTAAGCAAACTCGGTATTTGCAAATTGCAGATGTTAGTTGATCCCGTAAGAAGGCTTTATCTCTTGCCATTTATGGTGGGCTGCACGGTAATATCGTATAAAACATTGACAGTTATACTTCTTTTCGTATTTGCGTGCTTTCACAGACTTTAAAAAGCAGTAGGGTATTGATTATCCATAGCTGTGCAACCCTTCGTCATAGGGTAGTGCGTGCGTCATAGGGTAGGTGCGTGCGTCATAGAGTGGGGCCAGGGGCTTGTGACAGAAGGACTACATCGGTACTAGGCTCTATATTTTAATAGGTGCAGGAGAGACGTGCTGTGCAGTGTTTACACGCGCTGCTGTCCATGGCTTGCTCCCATGGCTTCATGCGCTGATAGGATATTGGTCCGGTATACATGACCACATCGCGTAATGAACTCGTACAGCCAGCCGCGCATCCTCGGAGGAGGAGGAGGAGGAGGCTGTGAGAGGGTGTGTGGGCAGAGAGAGAGGAGACACCCACGTGCAGCACGCGCCGTGGAAGGGGAGGAGGAAGAGGAGGAGGAGGAGGAGGCTGCGAGAGGGTGTGTGGGCAGAGAGGAGACACCCACGTGCAGCGCGCGCCGTGGAAGGGGAGGAGGAAGAGGAGCTGCGAGAGAGTGGTGTCGGGCAGAGAGGAGACACCGCACAAGGTGCCCGCGGCCGTGAAGGGAGGAGAAGAGGGTGGGAGGAAGAGGAGCCTGTGAGAAGGTGGGTGGAGCAGGAGAGGAGACAGCCCAGCGTGGGCCGTGCGACCTGTGCCGTGACAGTGCGCGGAAAAAAAACAACTCGGGACCCGCGCCGTATGGCGTGAACACGGCCGTCGCAGTAGACATGCCGCGCGGCACTGTTACGACCTGACAGATACCTGGCCCTTGGCCGTGAGCAAACAGAGAAGACAGGCGTGACGGCGTGGCCGTGACACTTGCCGCGGCTCGTGAGAGGGCCGTGACAGCCTGCGCTGTGCCGTGAGCGATGCCAGAAAGGCGCGTGCCGTGACACCGGCAGCGCGATGGCAAGAGCCTTTCGCTGAAAGGCCGCAAGCCATGACGGAAGCTATATTCTCACGCGAATGCAGGATGTGCCGCGAGGGCGGGGAGCCGATGCTTAGTAATATACATACGCGCCAGGGGAAGATCATCGCCGGAAATTGATTAGAAGAAACCAGCTTCGTCGAGAACGAGGAGACGATAAGCGCGGCGGGTAGATAAGAGATGAATGGAAATACGAGCGAGATAAGGGTGGACGGATAGAGAGGACGCGGTGGAGACAAGTGGAGGCACGGTATAACTGAGAGGGCGAGGGGGAGAGAGGGGCAGAGGAGTCGTACGCGTAAGTGTGGGTACCTTAGAGCGGTATGCTAATTAGAATCGTGATCAAGACAGTATGAAAGTAAAGAGGAGTTGGAGTCTAATTAGATCCCAGCTAAGGCTAATTATCTAATACTCTATAGGTCAGATAAAGAGATGATGGACTGAGTTATGATAACGTGTCTGTTGAGTAAGGATGGGATAGGTAAGGAATAAGGCACGCGTCGTGTTCAAGTTAGGCGGAGGCAGAGCTGCCAGGTATGTCGGCGGCCGGGAATGGCTGCGGACGGGATGCGGGTGCTGGAGCTGCGGCTTGCCTGGTAGCCAACCATGAATCGTGCACTCGGTACGTGAGAGTTAGCACTAGCAGACATGCGAAGTATGGGTGACTGATGAGGTAACCCACCTCTACATCGGCAAACGATAGCACCTATAGCGCTTAGCATAACGTGAGTATATACATTTGGCACAAAAAACGTGTGTTGCATAATTGGCAATTTAGCAGGAGTATATATATTGAGATAGACTCTCTATGGTAAATGTTATTCAGCTGATGTTAGTCAGCTAGGCTGGTATGAAGAGATTTAACAGCAACAAGTCAGGCAGTCGTATATATATGCCAGTGATATTCCACAATTTGCACAACGTCTGAATAACGTACGCGTGCGTCTTCACAGGCAAGAGCTGGGGGGGGGAGGGGGGAGATTAACACCTTCTATACCTAGCCGCCGGGACTGTTTTACGCTAAAGCAGCGCGTGCACACCACTTATCCTGGGTGATTACAAGGACTGGTGGACGCGTGATTAGGGTGACAGTGGTCTTACGTAAGTGTTTGTGCGTGCACAGTGATCGAGTTAGTTTTTATGGCGAGGCGCCTGGTGCCAGCTTAATGATGTCCCTCATTTTGCTTCGCCCGTCTGGATAATGTAGTGTTATCGCTGACATACAGCCTTATTATATATTGCGGGTTTATCGCCAGTATTGTTGGCATGTTTACTAGTCCCCCACACACTCCAACTAGCAGACCAATGGCTACGCTCTCAGCAGTGATGTAATAGGGCTATACTTTACCATGGTTTTTGTACTGATGCGTGACCGCCGTTCCCCACTCAGCCATGCGCTAACAACGATGTTATAGATATATATCGATATATACATGGATGATAGAACAACGTGTACAGCATGTATGTAGTCTGCAATTCTTGTATATATATAAATAGTACTTAAAATGATATATATGTATTGCAGGCGAGCATGTCGGCTGCCGGGAGTGAATATTTGATGCTTGTCTGTACGGAGAACGAAAACAACGAGGTTGATATCGATGGCTTCGCTAATGCGGATGCTGAGTTGGCGGAAACTATGGGAGAGGCATCTGCTGCGCACGCGGCTGTAGCAGACGCGTAGTGCGTGCATGTTCCGCCAGGGTGCGTGACGCATGGAGCTCTCATTAATGATGCTATAGCGCGAAGATTCATTGATAGACCAAAGCGTGTGCTGATAGAACTGGGTGTTTGGTGATAGAACAGGGTGCTTGGTGATAGAACAGGGTGCTTGGTAATAGAACAGGGTGCTTGGTGATAGAACGGATTGCTATGTGAGTGAACAGGATACTTCGAGATAGAACTGGATGCTTGACTAGAGCACGGGCTGGTAGATGCTTTTGTGCGACGCCTCGAGCGACAGTTGCAGGGATGGATCGGTAGGCTAGCAAACGTTGTTGTTGTTGTTACTGTGTGTAAGCTCTCACATTGTCTCAGATGAACCAGGAGAATGACTACCAGTAGAACGTGTATGAGTGGACATAACACAAATTTATTACATCAGTTCCAGCGCGGAGCAAGCACAAAGAAAAGTCAACCTCGCCACGTCACCTCGTCGCGCTTTTATGGTCGGCATATGTTTCCATGAACCAAAGTATGCTCGTGACGTACAATGACGTCACGCACGAACTCGTGCTGGTGGTTACGCATTGTCATATTCCATACTAGTCTACGCATATCAACTTCCGCATCAGACTTTCCCTATATCAAAGAATGATGCAAAAACCCTAACCCTAAACACTAACTATAAACAGACTCGGCTATCTTAATATATAATATCTATGGTATCCCAAGTGGCAAACACTATTATTCTATGGTATATACATAGAAATAGTATAGATGACCATACTAGACTATACTATACTATTTCTATACTATTATTTATTATTTATTTATTTATTATTTATACTATACTATTATTTATTTATTTAGTTATCTATACTATTTCTATGGGTGTATAGCTAGCCACTGACGTACACTGACGTCACGAGCATACTTTGGTTCATGGAAACATATGCCCACCCGCTTTTATATCCATCCCTCACATTCCGTCCGAAGCCATTTTACTTAATACAACCAATGAAAGTCTGCCACGGCCAACTGAAATAACATAACACTACGGTGTCCACTATAGACGCAGGTCCTAGCCAATACTCAGGACCTGACACTGTGATTGTTGGTGTTTGTGCCGTTGTTGCTGTTGCAGGAGCTGCTACTACTGCTGCTTACTATTGTTAGTGTTGTTGCGGCTGTTGTCGTCGTCGTCGTCGTCGTCGTCGTCGTCGTTCTTGTTGTTGGTGTCGTCATCGTCGTCGTTCCTGCTGCTCCTGCTGCTGCTGCTGCTGTTGTTGTTGTTGTTGTTGTTGTTGTTGTTGTTGTTGCTGCTGCTGCTGTTGTTGTTGTTGTTGTTGTTGTTGTTGTTGTTGTTGTTGTTGTTGTTGTTGTTGTTGTTGTTGTTGTTTCAATATATTGCACACAGTTTATAATTATATGCGGGTAATCAGCAATCTAGCAACCTCTCCTATCTACCACTCACGCAAGGGTCATCCAGCGCGATTCTCACAGACTTATTGCTCTACGTGCAACAGATAATCATTTACTACTGGCCTAATCCTGCTCAAAGTGTGGATCCTTCTTTAGCTGCACTTTCTCAGTGTATGTAACAAGATGGTGTCACCCGGAACTCGCCGCAATATAAATCCTGACAGTCAGCCTATCGGTGTGATGTCGCAGTGTTGGCGTGTGCAGTCGGCCTGCACGGGCCTGTGATCTACACCCACCCCCAGTAGTAATGTAGTTGTGAGTGTTTACCTGTGAGTGTGTACATACACGGTCTACTGGACACCAGCAGCCGCGTGGTTCACATGCGGGGTGGTCAACAGTAGAGCTGAGATGGAGAGATAGGTAGGCACTAGACGCGATGGCAGGACTGGAACTCATCTGGTAATTTCGCGCAGCTTAGACCAGTAAAATCTGTGGAAAGGATGTGTATATAATATTAGGAGTAGATAATAGAGAATTCCCTATTATCTACTCCTGATAGTATAGAATAATTAAATGTAACGAATATTCTTGCTGTTGAAATGTTTAGAGCGAACACGTGGGATGGGGAGGGAAGGGGAGGGGATGGATTGAGTGAGTGAGAAGGGGAGGGGATGGATTGAGTGAGTGAGAAGGGGAGGGGGATGTGTAGTAATTACTACCTCATCCCCATTGTCGCCCTTTATCGAGACGTCGTTAATAATGAATACGAGCGAGAAGGGTGGACGGTAGAGAGGGAGGGGGAGAGGGGGGACGGTAAAGGGCGAGGGGGAGAGGGGCGAGAGTTCGTACTGTGTGCTAACCTGACTATCTATTGATGTCATCAGAAGTAGATAATATCTCTATTATCCCTAAGCTATTATCTACTTCTGATGTCATTGATGTCTATTGATGACTGTCTGTTGATGTAAATAAGCGCTGTTTCTGCGGGGAGGCTGCAGGTATGCGGCGGCGGGGATGCGGCGGCGGGGATGCGGGGGCTGGAGGCTGCGGTGCCTGGTACACGCATGAATGCGTGCATCGTACGTGAGTTAGCACTAGCAGACGATGCGAATAGGGGTGACTGGATGAGGTAACACCTATCGGCAACGATAGCAGCCTACGATTAGCATAACGTATATAACATTGGCAAAACGGTGTGTGGCATATTGCAATGTTAGCAGGAGTATATAATATAGAGACTTCTCTATGTTATATGTTCCTGATGTTAGTAGGTAGGCTGGGTGGAGAGATGTTACACAACAAGTCAGGCAGCCGTATATATATACTAGTATATTCCACAATTTGCACAACGTTGCATAACGTACGCGCGTCTTCACAGGCAGAGACTGGGGGGGGGAGATGTAACACCTTCTACCTAGCCTGCGGGCTGTTTAACGTAGCAGGCGCGTGCACACCACCTACCTGGGTGATTACAGGGGACTGTGGACGCGTGATTAGGGTGACAGTGTGCATTACGTAATGTTTGGTGCGTGCAGTGAGCGAGGTTAGTTTTATGGTGAGGCGAGCTGGTGCAGTAATGATGCCCTCATTTGCCTCCCGTCTGATAATGAGGTGAGTCGCTGCCATTCAGCCTTATTATAATGCGGGTTTATGCAGTATTGTGCATGTTTACTAGTCCCCCACACCCCCATGCTAGCCCCGCAGCAGTGTATGTATAGGGCCTATACGTTTACATGGTTTTGTACGTGTGCGTGTACTGCCGTCTCCCCACTAGCCAGCCCTACAACGATGTATATATATATGATTAACATGGTGATAGACAGCGTGTACACTGTATGTATGTCTGCATCTCTGTGTATATATATATATATTACTTAAAATGATATATATGTATTGCAGGCGAGCATGTCGGCTGCCGGGAGTGAATATTTGATGCTTGTCTGTACGGAGAACGAAAACAACGAGGTTGATATCGATGGCTTCGCTAATGCGGATGCTGAGTTGGCGGAAACTATGGGAGAGGCATCTGCTGCGCACGCGGCTGTAGCAGACGCGTAGTGCGTGCATGTTCCGCCAGGGTGCGTGACGCATGGAGCTCTCATTAATGATGCTATAGCGCGAAGATTCATTGATAGACCAAAGCGTGTGCTGATAGAACTGGGTGTTTGGTGATAGAACAGGGTGCTTGGTGATAGAACAGGGTGCTTGGTAATAGAACAGGGTGCTTGGTGATAGAACGGATTGCTATGTGAGTGAACAGGATACTTCGAGATAGAACTGGATGCTTGACTAGAGAACGGGCTGGTAGATGCTTTTGTGCGACGCCTCGAGCGACAGTTTCAGGGATGGATCGGTAGGCTGGGAAACGTTGTTGTTGTTGTTACTGTGTGTAAGCTCTCACATTGTGTGCGTGCGTGCGTGCGTGCGTGTGTTTTTGCGCGCGCATTTTGATGAATCAAACCGTCGCTGATCAGCGGCGGCGTTTAAAAGCCACGGCGATATGATGACTCACGCTAATAATGCTGAGCGTATACCTGCGTAACGCGGGACCGATCGTGAACGATGTAGACGTCCTGCATTCACGTTTCTACTTCGTTTCTTTTCCCCCTTAGTACCAACAACCGGACTACTCAGTTACTGTTGCTCGGTGCTAGAATGTTGCTCTGTGGGAGAGATGGACGGAGCTGCATTCTACACGAGTGTGATCGCCGGGGAGATAGGCGAGAGTATACGAATCCGTGGGGGGGGGGTCTTATACTGGCTACGGCATTGTTGCGGATTGTGTCGGGGAACAGTCTGGGAATGCATCCCTGATCCACTGCGTCTTTACCTGTACCCCGGGTCGTTAAACTGTTTCTAGCTTTGATGTCTGCAAGTCAGTCCTTAGTGAAAATCGAATGAGGCACTCTTTTTAGCGAAAGATAGATTCCGTCGCTATTGCCAATTTCTAAAGTAGTTGGTCGGTCTGAAAGTACGATGAGTGATTGGTCTGGTACCATGCGTTCTAATAGGATGAAGGGAACACTGCATGTTATATGGTTACTGCATGTTACACTGGTGTATCAGCATATAGGTAAACGATGGAGAAACAACAACTGGTTTCAGTGTTGGTCGCACCAGCGGCATTCCCATAGCGCAGCGGTCTAGTTTATAACGTGTTAGTCTAAACCATATTTGATATCTGTTATTAACTGCCGACTTATAAATAAACGCGTCATCGATCATAATTTATACAGGGGTAGAAATTAACTTTTGAACACGGGAGTCCAGCGGACTTTCTACCCTCAAAAAGAGTGAGTCCGCAGCAAAATGAGGGAGTCCGCAGCAAAATGAGTGAGTCCGCAGCAAAATGAGGGAGTCCGCAGCAAAATGAGGGAGTCCGCAGTCTGAGGTTCAAAATTAAAGATATATAACAATATTAACGCATGTGCTTATTTTTAAGATTCACGCAGTTGCACGTCTGCCAAATTTTGTTTGGACATTAGCTGAAAAAATACGGTAATTCCGCGAGGCCGTGCTTCGGAACGAACTAGTTTGTATGGCAGAATTTTAAGGGAGTCATAGGGACTCCTGCATATGTCAAATCAGGGAGTCCGACAGTAAATCGGTGCGTATTTGACTCCGGACTCCCGTTAATTTCGCACCCTGTTTATATGAGGTTGTAAGTGTTCGCGTGTGTTTATGCCGCATTGATGACGGGCTGTTGAGGCTTCGTTTCGTCGGTATTCTCGTCTGATCTACAGTCTGAAATCGCAGATAATCGTAAAAACATCAGAATCGATAGCGCTCGCCTCTAAAATGAGCTTCCTTCACCACCGAGCTGCATTTACCATTGTGTGACGCATAATCATTAATATGAAATCATTGAGGCTGTGCACCGGTGCATGCCTAGATAAGCTTGTCAGGTAAGATGATTGCAAGTCGATGGATGGCTAGGCCTACCGCTATACGACTCTATAATAGTATGTATGTAGAATAGTATGTTATCGGGAGTACATAAATCGTTACGCGCTGGCCGAGCATATATCCGGAGGATATGCGATACTAGTACACATCGTAAGACGCTATAGTTAATTATGTGCACTGACGGCGTTTCACCTGGGAGCTGGTATGCGCGCCTTCTGCTGAGAATGCAAATTTATGCATTTCAGTCGAATTGCTGCTTCAAGTACCCACTGCAGCGTTGCGAATGCGCTGACGAGGTGTTATAGCATGGTTCGCACAGTCCTTGAAAAGTCCTTGAATTTGAGGGGAGTCCTTGAAAAGTACTTGAATTTAGTAAATGTTGATTTTGTGCTTGAAAAGTCCTTGAATTTCATGAAAATGTCCTTGAATTTAGTAAATGTTGATTTTGTGCTTGAAAAGTCCTTGAATTTCATGAAAATGTCCTTGAATTTTTAGAAAGAATCCTTGCCTGTAATAAAAAGGAATTTTGTACCATCAATAACGTGCAAACCTCAATAAAAATTGCGTTAAATGAGCTTAAAAAGCTATAGACACGGTAGACAGTTAAATGATGATCACAAATTACAGTAAGTCAGTAAAATCCGTCAGTAAATCAAGGTATGTTGTAGAAGTGACAGTGTTTACTTTAGAAGGGTTTATTAATGTGATCCAGGTAAGTTTTAGAGGTGACAGTGATTAAGAATGGGGTTATTAAGTTAATCCAGGTATGTTTTGTTCTGTGTATGAATTCCGATAAAATGTCCGATAAAATGTCCGATAAAATGTCCTTGAATTTCCGATAAAATGTCCTTGAAAAGTCCTTGAAAAAATGTTCAGTCCTCCTGTATGAACCATGTATAGGGTACCGTAAGGCTACACTCGTGTGTGAGGCTTATTCCGTGGCTAGACTTGCAACACGCATCATGAGCACGATGTATGTATCCGTACCTGGTCCAGCAACAATCTATCATGAGCACGATGCATGTATCCGTACCTGGTCCAGCAACAATCTATCACGAGCACGATGTATGTATCCGTACCTGGTCCAGCAACAATCTATCATGAGCACGATGTATGTATCCGTACCTGGTCCAGCAACAATCTATCATGAGCACGATGTATGTATCCGTACTTGGTACAGCTGCAATCTATCA
>NW_014577760.1:64378-77031 GCF_000485595.1 Priapulus caudatus | reverse complement strand
GTGGTGGTGTTGGTGCTGGCTGCTGCTGCTGCTGCTGCTGCTGCGATCGTAAAAGTATTATTCGACTTCCCGAGTCATTAAAATGCTGCGAATATGGATTTTTCCTTCCGTAAAAGATGAGGAGGGCTTCTCGGATGCTCAGCCTCCAGGGAGAACGAGTGCGATGGTCGCACAGGTGCGCTTAATCACCATTATTCATACCTGCGCCGACGTCTATTTATCTTCAGCTGCCACGGCGCGATGACGCAAGGCATGAAAGAGCGACTTAATTAATGAGATTGCTTAATTGACCTACTCTTCTTGCACGCGTGGAGTTGTAAATACGTGGCATGCTATTGTCACAGAGTATCTCTCTGTGTGTGCAGTATAGCGCTCTATGCTACCTGCTGTGCAGGTAAGCCGCTCTGCTGTGTGTGCAGTTTTTTTAATATAGCGCTCTATGCTACCTGTGTGCAGTATCAGCGCTCTATGCTACTTGTGTGCGGTAGAGCGCTCGGATGGCTACCTGTGTGCAGGGTATAGCGCTCTATGCTCGTTGCACTATACGCTCTCTGTGTGTGCAAGTATAGTGCTCTATGCACCTGTGTGCAGCATAACCTCTCTGTGGCTGCCAGTATAGCCTCTAATGCTACTTGGGTGTGCAGTATAGCGCTCTATGCGACCTGTGTGCAGTTAGAGCGGCGGGTTATGGCTACCTGGGGTGTGGCAGTATAGCGCTCTATGCTACCTGGTGTGCAGTATAGCGCCTCTGTGTGTGCAGTATAGTGCCTCTATGGCGGTACCTGTGTGCAGTATAAACGCTCTCTGTGTGTGCGGGAGTATAGCGCTCTAGGCTACCTGTGCTGCCCAGGATAGGCTCATGGCTACCTGTGTGCAGTATAGCGCTCGTGGAGTGCTACCTGTGGGCGAGGGGTATAGCGCTGCTGCTGTCGTGCTGGCAGATATAGCGCTCTATGCTAACCTGTGCCAGGTATAGCGCCTATGCTACCTTGTGTGCAGTATTAGCGCTCTTGCTCCTGTGTGCAGTATGCGCTTCTATGCTACCTGTGTGCAGTATAGCGCTCTCTGTGTGTGCATGTATAGCGCTCTAGCTTACCTGATGTGCGTATAGCGCTCTATGCTACCTGCTGTTCGTAATAGCGCTCATATGCTACCTGTGTGCAGTATAACGCTCTCTGGTGTGAGTATAGGCTCTAATGCCTACCTGTGTGCAGTTATAAGCCGCTCCTATGTACCTGTGTGCAGTATAGCCGCTCTATGCTACCTGTGTTGCATATAGCGGCTCTATGCTACCTGTGTGCAGTTATAGCCGCTCTCTGTGTGTGCAGTTATAGCGCTCTATGTACCTGGGCGTTATAGCGCTCGGCTGTGTGCTGCAGTATAGCCTCTATGCCTACTTGTGTGCAGTATAGCGCCTCTATGCTAACTGACGGACCTGTGTGCAAGTAATAGCGCTCTATGCTACCTGTGTGCAGTATAGCGCTCTCTGTGTGTGCAGTATAGCGCTCTATGCTACCTGTGTGCAGTATAGCGCTCTCTGTGTGTGCAGTATAGCGCTCTATGCTACTTGTGTGCAGTATAGCGCTCTATGCTACCTGTGCATTTATAATACCTTCGTATAAGCTACCGGTTTATGTATCTTAGCATTGTGTGCGCTACCAGTATATAGCAGTGCAGTATAACCTTGTATCAAGAACACATAAAACCTATATAAGGGTTTAGATAAGGCATATATGAGGTGTATAGGGTTTGGGCCCGTGTTTGCGTGGTGCCTGTGCACTGTGTGCAGTAGAATACCTTGGTGGTGTCCATAGCGTTTTATTCCATCTATGCATTATAATACCTTCGTAGGTTACATGTGCAGTATATCGGTGTGTTACCTGTGCAGTATAATACGTGTGCATGCTACCTGCACAACCTAGCGTCTCAGTGTACATGCGCGGGCTAGTCTCGTGGCATGGAACACCTGCGTCACACTGATTGCAGGTAATTTCCTGTAACGTAATGTGTTTTAACCTACCTGCTGGCACCTACGGCCGCCACCCTGCTACCTTACTCATACACGTAATCAACACGTCTGCGAGGTCGCAGCTGATTCTATATATCGGGGGTCGGGGAGGCGTAATGCTGGAGCTGCCCTCGTTCTTGTTCTCGTTTCAATTCTCGCGTGTGTTCCTTCCCGACACCTGAGCGAAAACTGCCCGTTTACCTTCGTAGGTGTTATACCTGCGCCTCGCCGCGTCTGCTGCTGTGCACCTTTGCTGCTTTGCCTCGAGTGGGGAGAGATAGAGTGAAGTGACCCGGTGCTCGGTCTATAAGTGCAAGGTGCGCGTGCGCTCGTGTGCTCGTGTGGCAGGTGTATCATCGAGGGCGCTTGAAACGCTGTAATTTCGCGAATAGGTAAACTAGCAGGTGTAAGGTGGCTGCTGCTGCTGCTGCTGCTGCGGCTCGGCAGTAGCAATCGTGGTGGCGTGCGTGTGTGGGGGGCGTTAGCAGCTAGCGTTGCTGAGCGTGTCATGGTGGACTATACACTTACGCGAGGACTGGTGATTGCACCCTGTGTGTGTGTGGTGTGGGGGGGGGTGTAACCAGGGCGCGTGATTTAATTTACGGTCAGCCCAGATGATGTAGTGAGGCGGTTTGTAAGGTGACCCTGCCGTCCACGCGCGCGCTGTGTAAGGGCGAAGTGACGCGGATAGCGTACGGGAATGTGTACATATAGTGTAGAGGAAGAGGGGGGAGGGAAGGAGAGAGCGAGGGGGGAGAGAGAGAGAGAGAGAGCAGGAGGGAGAGAGACGAGAGGGAAGGAGAGAGAGAGAGAGAAGGAGAGAGAGAGAGCAAGAGGAGAGAAAAGGAGGGCAGAGAGAGAGAGGGAGAGAGAGAGAGAGAGAGAGAGAGAAGAGGGGGGGGGCGGAGCGGAACTGGAGCCAATTGCTCCTCCTCTCCTCCTCCTCCTCTGGCCGCTGCCGCGCGCTACAGTAGCTATAACCTACTATTGTCCCATTGTCATTGCCTGATCAGGCGTCTATTCGCTGGCCGAGGGTGATGCTGGTCTAGATCTCATCTTTCCTCGCCGGCTGAGTGCAGTCAGTCGACTGAACTGTTGACTCACTGGCTACTCGCGCCAGAAGATCTCTACACCTTACGTAGCTTCCCACCTTTAAACTACGGCACTCCGCCCCTCTCCCCGCTCCCCTCCCGCTTCCGTCACGCGTGGTGCGTGCGCGCTAGCGCGCCGCAGAGGGCGCTACGCACAATCAGCACGTGTGCGTGGCTGCTGTGTGTGTGTACCCGCGATCTGTGTGATGAGGGTCGAGTGTGGTGTCGTGCGATGGAGAAGAGAGAACTGCGTACAGAGCTGTGCTGCCGACCACGTGTGTCAAAGTACCTACTGCTACGAGGTAACCAAACATATATATTCTGTAGAGAGAGAGAGAGGAGCGAGAGAACAGACGAGCGCAGGAGAGGGCGGCGAGAGAGAGAAGAGCGAGAGAGAGAAGACGAAAGAGGAGAGAGAGGAATGGGAAGAGAGAGGCGGAGAGGAGGGCGAGAGGAGGAGAGAGATGAGAGAGAGAGGAGGAGAGAGAGAAGAGAGGAGAGAGAGAGAGAGGGGCGCGAGAGAAAGAGAGCGAGAGAGAGATAGAGAGAAGAGGGAGAAAGAGAGAGACACAGAGAGACAGAAGAGAGAGAAGAGCGAGAGAGGAGAGACAAGGAGAGACGGCAGGGAAGACGACGGAGAGAGAGCGAGAGAGGGAGAGAGAGACGAGGAGAGAGGGGAGGAGAGACAGAAGAGAGACGAGAAGAGAGAGAGAGAGAGAGAGAGGGGAGAGAGGAAGAAGAGAGGGGCGAGGAGAATGAGTGGAGAGAGAGAAGGAAGAAGAGGGGGGAGAGAGAGAGTCGAGAGAGAGACGAGAGAGAGAGATGAGAGAGAAAGGGATGGGGGGAGAGAGGAGAGCGAGAGGAGAGAGAGGGGAGAGGAGAGAGAGGGGAGAGCGAGAGAGGGGGCAGAGAGAAGAGAAAGAAAGAGGGTGGAAGAGGGCGGAGGAGAGAGGAGGCGCTACAAGAAGCGAGAGAGGGAGGGCAGAGCAAGACGAATAGTACAGGCGAGAGTCCCAGAGAAAGAGAGAGGGACGGGGTGCGGAGGAGGAGAAGAAGACTGCAGAGGAGAGAGAGAGAGAAGAGAGAGAGAGAGAGAGCAGAGAGAGAGAAGAGAGAGAGAGAGAGAGAGAGAGAGAGAGAGAGAGAGAGAGCGGAGAGAGGAGAGTAAGGAGATGAAGTGAAGATATGTAGGACGCCCGGATAAATATATGCAGGGGAACAATGCGAGAGCCGTGAGCGAAGAGAGATAGGCGGAGAAGGAAGAGAAAATAGAGAGAGTAAGGTCTCAGCGAGCGCTGTGGAGACGAGGAGATCACTATAGTGGTCGGCTTAGTGTTTGATGTTATTCTATTACTAATCGGTATGCAATCGCCGGGCGTATTCTAAGTAGCGTTCTCGGCCTATTTGCTTTGAATCAGTCTTCGTTCTTTTCGATTTCCTTCCTCCCCCCCGCGTCTTTTATCTTTACATTCTAATCTCTGGACTCTCCTGCTCTCTCGTCGTCTCTCTCTCTCTCTCTGTCTCTCTCTTCATCTCTCCTCTCAGACTCTCTCTTTCTCACGTCAACTCTCGCTCTTCTACTCTTTCTCTGAGCTCTCTCTTTCTGCTCTCTCGCCTCGCTCTCTCTCTGTCTCTCTCTCCGTCTCATCTCTCTCTCGTCGGTGCTCGGTCGCTCTCTTCGACGCGCGTCTCGGCTCTTCTCTCTCTCTCCCCCTTGCTCTGCATCTTCTCCCCCCGCGCTTCTCTCTCGTCGCTCTCTCTCTCGTCTCTCTCCTGCTCTCTCTCGTCTCGTCTCCTTCTCTCATCGCTGTTCATCTCCCCTCGCTTCTCTGCCCGCTCCTCTCCATCTCTCTCTCTCTTATCCTCTCTCATCTCTCTCTCGTCTCTCTCGTCCCCTCTGCTCTCTCTCGTCTCTCTCTCTCTCTTGCGGCGGGCGTCGCGGCGCAAGGCGAGCAGGCGATACAGTCGGTGGTTTGCGGATCGGGGTGAACTGACGCCAAAGCCGCGGCAATTTCCTTGAAGTTGTAGCGATATTTATTATTGCGGACGAGTAATATTTTAAGCAAGAATCTTATGGCGGCAGTAGCGGCGGCAGCCTGGCGTTAAGGCAGGCAAACACCCTCTACCTACGTACTGCCAATCTGTATGGTGAGGTCGGCACATGTCCAACTAAGGAACTGTCAACTGTCAATTAAGCAGGCAGCAGAGTAGCGGCGGCGCGCGGCGGCGGCAGCGGGCGGCGCAGGGAGCGGGCAATGGCAGCAGCAGCAGCAGCAGCCGGCAGCAACAGCAGCAGCAGCAGCAACAGCCAGCAGCAGCAGCAGTAGCAGCACCGGCAGCAGCAGCAGTAGCAGCACAGCAGCCAGTACGCAGGCAGCAGCATAGCAGCAGCAAGCAGCGAGCAGCAGCAGCAGCAGCAGCAACGAGCAGCAGCAGCAGCAGAGGCACGCAGTAGCAGGCAGCAGCAGCAGTAGCAGCAGCAGCAGCAGCAGCAGCAGCTGTACACATCCGACGTGCTGTGCTCACGCACGGCAGCGCAGCATCCGCGCGCTCCTCGAGGCTTCGATGACATCTCAGGAAACCCGATTTCTATTTAGATTCGGCGTGCATGATCGGTCATTCCTCGCGCGCGTGCGTCCGTTCACGACGACATGCAATCTCTCACGCGCGCACCTAGGGGCAGCGATAGTGTTATAAGGCAAACATACCTCCGTCAAGGAAGAAGATGATGTAGCGATTCGAATTCCGGTCGTCTGTCGTCACATAGGAAACAGCCGACCGCGATTTTTGTGATTTTTAGTGATTCCGAATGAAATGCGGTTCGTGTAGAGGTGACCGGTGGATTGCCGTCATCTTAGGTTCGATTACAGGCTTTCGTTTGGCAGTGCTAGGTCTGTTCGAGCTCTCGTGTGCGTACTTTGTTTCCATGGTAACTCACCTGCTGTGACTGTTGAGTCGCTGAATGAGATACTGTCTGTGAATGTGTTACTGACTGAGATAATGGAACTAAATGATTGAGTTGGCTGATGTATTGTGACTAAGTCACTTACTGAAAGACTGTGAATGAGTGACTGACTCACTGAGGTGTTATGACTCAGTCGTCACTGATTGACATACTCAGATACTGTGAATGAGTTAATGACTGACTGAGGTATTGTGACTTTAATAGTCACTGATTGAGATACTGTGAATGAGTCTGACTGACTGACTGTGCGCTCAGTCACTGATTGAGATACTGTGAATGAGTCTGACTGACTGACTGGGCTCAGTCACTGATTGAGATACTGTGAATGAGTCTGACTGACTGACTGTGGGCTCAGTCACTGATTCAGATACTGTGAATGAGTCTGACTGACTGACTGTGGGCTCAGTCACTGATTCAGATACTGTGAATGCTCAAGTCACGGACAAAAGTATTGTGCCCGAGTTACTGTTACTGTTACAGTTGCTGAATGTTGCTATATGTTGCTGACTGTTGCTGGCTGCGTTGCTGACTGTTGCCTTCATTATTGTTACAGAAATAAAGCGATAGCTGACTACCTGAGCAGCAATGGTTACATGAACTCTCTGAATGAGTTTCTCAAGGAGGCAGACATGGTGAGTATGATATCATAGAACTCCCTTACAGCCATAGCTTACAGCAGTTATAGTTAAATAGCAGATTACGGTTAAGGTTAGGATTAGGATTAGGGTTATGTATTATGACCGGTTAATTTTCAGAATTATGTTTATAGGTAGAATTAGCTATTTGGATTAGGGTTGGGGGTAGGGTTATGAAATGTGATTATAGCTAGGGAGGTTAGGATTAGGATCAGGGTCATGGTTAGGGTTAGGGTTATGTTCGATTTAATTTATGCCTGTTACAAGCTTTCCAGCGGCCCTAAAATTTTTTAAAATTCCTAAAATTTTGAGCTCGTCCTAAAATTCCTAAAAAAACTTAAAAAATGTATGAAATTCCTAAAAAAGGACTAAAATGTTATTCAAATTCTTAAAAAAAAATTCCACAGATATGTTTGGAGTTTTTGGTGATGAGATGATGAACTTTTGGTTTGTATTTATGTCTAATGCAGGTCTCCAACCATTCCTCTTTCTGCGGATCATTACGATTTCTAGGCTTAATTTCCGCATTCTGCAGCGGCAAGGTTATATTCTCATTTCAGTTGCACTGTACAAAATTTGCACTGATTGTTCGCATTGTTCGCTTGGACACATTGGTTTTTTTCAGGCATTTTGTATCTGGCATGTCTACAGTAAATGGAACAGCCTAGTCAGACAGGCGCTGTCTGCAAGGTGTCGGCGTAGTTTGTCTGCTAATCAGACAAGGGTTGTAGGGTTGAGATAGTGTTATCAGACATGAGAATATGACCCACAGTATGCCTCAGATTGCAGGAAAATGGCTTAAATATTTCAAAATTTTCTAGGGGGGGCATGCCTACGGCACGCGGGCCTGCCAGCGGCAGCAAGGTACATTTCGCCCCCCCCCCCCTGTCCATCAATTTCTTAATACGCACTAGTTACTGCATCCGCGGAAACATTCCGCATTTGAGTTCACAGGGTTGAGACCCGCTAATGGATGTTTTCTAGTTATCTTTATACAGAGTGAGTATTGTGACTCAGTCTACCAGTGATTCCTAAGCTTCAGTGTCTGATTATACGACCCTGTTCCTGTCTGGATGTACAAGACATGCCTAATTTGCATGAAACTTGATGATGTACAGTCGTATCGAGGACTTGGAGGATAGGAATAGCTGGTAGACTGGATACATACTACATAGAACTGTATCTGTAAGTTAACACGTTGATGTTTATGAAAGGTAAGTGACTTATTTTATCCCTAAAATGTTTCGATTCATCCCTAAAAATTCCTAAATAGTCTAAAAAAAAAACCTGAATTTCTCCCTAAAATTAGCCCTAAGATGTTGTCAAGGACTGCTGGAAAGCCTGCTGTTACGGGCTGTTATGGCCTATACTTCGCCTGAAAGGGTTTGCCTGCACATGCTTGTACATGCATGAGCATCATGTCAAAGGTCAATGGTTCATATATTATACGCCTGTCACATCTCCGTGATTCAACGATGAAGCGCTACATGTTTCTCCTACTCCACAGCTTATCTCTTCACTCCACCTGCTTCTCATCCCTCCAGTTACCATGTACAGCTTCCTCCTCGCTCAATTCGCTATTCTTTTGCGGCTTTCACAATCTCCTGTTATCTCTCTTTCTCTCTCTCTCTCTCTCTCTCTCTCTCTCTCTCTCTCTCTCTCTCTCTCGCTCTCGCTGCCTCATGAATCTTGCTGGGGACAGCCAGACGCGTAAGATGGGAGGGAACAGCGAATAGGGACGAAGTATGGCTACTACTACTACTACTGCTGCTGCTGTGCTGCTGCTGCTGCTGCTGCGCTACTGCCCTGCTGCTTGCCGCTACTGCCGCTACTGCTGCTGCTGCTGCCGCTACTGCTGCTGTTGCTGCTGCTGCTACTGCTACTGCTGCTGCTGCCGCTACTGCTGCTGCATGCCCTACTGCTACTGCTACTGCTGCTGCTGCTGCTGCTACTGCTGCTGCTACGCTGTGTGAATGACTCATCCGCGTACAGTAGCTAATGCAGTCACTGCCGCCGCCGTCGCAGTCCACTACCTGTCTGAACGGCGAGCGTACAGCAACGTGACGTACCGTGTTCCAAATGGCGTGCCCATTTATTTTGTTCCAACGATGAACTTTCTTCACGGCCGTGTACCTGGGAGCGGTAGCTGAAAAAAAAAATTGCCAGAGGGAAAGGACGTGGGTGGGGCTGGCTGGGGTGGTGCCGAGGGTGGGATGGCAGTTGGGGCTGGCCTAGAGGGAACGCTGGTGGGGGCTAACGAGAAAGGGACGTGGGTGCCGGGGTCCTCCAGGAGCGGTAAGGGGCGCGCCACCACCGAGGTGCCGGCGCAGTCTCACGGCTTCTCCTCGTTGTGTTCTCCGCAGCCGGCCGAGATCGACAAGAAGTATGGCGGCAGCTCGAGAAGAAGTGGACATCTGTCATCCGGCTACAGAAGAAGGTAGGTCGTCGCCGTCGCCGTGTGACGTCTCACCACCGTCGCAGCCCGGCAGTGTTAGCGTACACCTCTGTAGAACATGCACCTGCCTGTAAAGGTCGTCACAACCTCTACTGCCTGTAAAGTCGCCGCACCTCTACTTGCTTAAAGGTCGCGCAACCTCTACTGCCTGTAAAGTCGCCACAACCTCTACTGCCTGTAAAGGTCGCTGCAACCTGACGGTCGCCGCAACCTCACTGCTTAAAGGTCGCCGCCCAACCTCTACTGCTGTAAAAGGTCGTCACCAACCTCTACTGCCTGTAAGGTCGATCACACCTCTAACTGCCTGTAAAGGTCGCCCGCAACCTCTACTGCCTGTAAAGGTCGCAGCAACCTCTACTGCCCTGTAAAGGTCGCGCAACCTCTACTGCCTGTAAAGGTCGCCGCCAACCTCTACTGGCCTGTAAGGTGCGCCGCAACCTCTACTGCCTGTAAAGGTCGCCGCACTCTACTGCCTGTAAAGGTCGCCGCAACCTCTACTGCCTGTAAGGTCGCCGCAACCTCTACTGCCTGTAAAGGTCGCCGCAACCTCTACTGCCTGTAAAGGTCGCCGCAACCTCTACTGCCTGTAAAGGTCGCCGCAACCTCTACTGCCTGAGGTAAAGCGTCGTCACAACCTCTACTGGCCTGTAAAGGTCGCCGCAACCTCTACTGCCTGTAAAGCGTCGCCGCAACCTCTGAACTGCCTGTAAAGGTCGCACGCCAACTCTCTACTGCTGTAAAGGTCGCCGCAACCTCTGCTGCCTGTAAAGGTCGCCGCAACCTCTACTGCCTGTAAAGCGTTCGCCAGCAACCTCTACTGCCTGTAAAGGTCGCACGCAACCTCTACTGCCTGTAAGGTCGTCACAACCTCTGCTGCCTGTAAAGGTCGTCACAACCTCTACTGCCTGTAAAGGTCGTCACAACCTCTACTGCCTGTAAAGGTCGCCGCAACCTCTACTGCCTGTAAAGGTCGCCGCAACCTCTGCTGCCTGTAAAGGTCGCCCGCAACCTCTACTGCCTGTAAAGGTCGCCGCAACCTCTACTGCCTGTAAAGGTCGCCGCAACCTCTACTGCCTGTAAAGGTCGTCAACAACACTCTAACTGCCCTGTAAAGGTCGCCGCAACCTCTACTGCCTGTAAAGGTCGCCGCAACCTCTGCTGCCGTAAAGGTCGCCGCAACCTCTACTGCCTGTAAAGGTCGCCGCAACCTCTACTGCTTGTAAAGGTCACTTCCGGAATTTCCCCGGAGTGGCAGTTACGAGGTGAAAACCGCCGTCGCGGAATGGGCGCATGTCTCAGCATATCCCTGGAGTGACCTTTATATGCAAGTTACAGTGTCGCTGTCTCAATGATTTATCGCTGGCTTGTTGACCTCACTCAAACAGTTCAGCGTGCGGCAGTCTAATGGCTTATCGATTAGGTTGAATGATTAGAGTGGATGTGGGGGGGGTGGGGGTAAATGTAAATATGAGGTAGAAGTGAAGGGGAATGTACATGTAATATAGAGGTGATATAGGAGCAATGTAAGTTTGATGTATGGGAAATGTAAGTGCGATTTAGAGGCAATGTATATCGTAGGGGCGATATAAGTGGGATGTAGAGGCAATGTTGTGGACGCCCCGGGTCTCGTCGCTCCGTGTCTCATCGTCGCGTCTCACGTCTCATCGCGTCTCAGGTCATGGACCTCGAGGCGAAGCTCGCAGATGCGGAGAAGGAGTACATTGCTGGAGCGCCCTCTAGAGACAAGCGCTCGCCGGCGGAGTGGATCCCGCGGCCGCCGGAGAAGTACTGCCTGAGCGGTCACCGCGCACCCGTCACCAAGGTCGTGTTCCACCCTGTGTTCAGCATCATGGCCACCTCCAGCGAAGACGCGTCGATAAAGGTAGGTGGCGCTGTAGTCGATAAAGGTAGGTGGCGCTGTAGTCGATAAAGGTAGGTGGCGCTGTAGTCGATAAAGGTAGGTGGCGCTGTAGTCGTAGGAGCGAATCATTGCAGTCAGGGGGGGAGGGTCGCTGCGTGCGGTGACGAAGGTATTCTGCTCTGTCAATAAGTAGGCGCAGGGGGGGGGCGGACCGCGCGCCGCCCGGCGCGCGGCGGCGCGCGCCGGGTCCCGCGGGGCCGCCCGGGCCGGCGGCGCGGCGGGCCCGCCGCGCCCGGCGGCGGGCCCGCGCGCGGCCCGGCCGCCCGCGGGCGCGGCGCGCGCGCCCCGGCGGCGCGCCGGCCGGCCGCGGGCGCCCGGCGCGCCGGCGGCCGGCGGCGCGGGCCGCGGCCGGCGGGCGGGCGCGCGGGCGCGCGGCGCCGGGGCGCCACTGCAATCTGCGTAGGTAGCAGTTGGTTATGCCACTGAACACGACGATGAAGGTAGGGGGCGCTGCTGCAGGCGATGATAATTGCAGGGGGCGCCACTGCAAGCTCACTCTGTGAGGCAGTCAATTCGTCTGTTTCGTGACGATTCCTCACGCGTTGCGGTAACGGCAGCAAGTTAGTGGGGCACACAAAAGGTTTGAGACCTCGTCAGTTGTGAAAATACCTTTATGTCTTTATTCTTCATGATAGCAGAACGGTGCTGGTAGTGCACGTGGTGTTGGGTTAGCATCGTCTGTGTCATGCGGGTGTTATAGCTAGCTGTTTGTCTTGCAGCTCTGGGACTACGAGACCGGGGACTTTGAGCGCACACTGAAGGGACACACGGACTCGGTGCAGGACCTGGCGTTCGATCACACGGGCAAGTGGCTCGTCTCCTGCTCCGCGGACATGAGCATCAAGCTGTGGGATTTCCAGGTGTACGAGTGCGTGAAGACATTGCACGGTGAGCCACCTGTGCTGACCTCTGACCTCCCCCACCACCCCCTAGCCACATACTCACCCACACCACCACCAACCCCCTCCCGCACCACCACCAACCCCCTCGCCGCACCAGCCACCAACCCCGTCCCGCACCACCACCAACACCCCTCCGCGCACCACCACGAACGCCACACCCCACCATCATCACCATTGCCACTGCTGCCGCCACCAGAAATCATTATCGATTAAACTCTATTGTTGTTAAAGATTTTTGTGATTTGTAGACGAACTTTTTTTGGCTAAGGATTTTTGTGATTCGTCGGCTCGAACCTGCGCTGTTTTGCTTCAGGAATATCTACAATCTAGATTTCAGAGATTATCTGGCGCTCTTGGGGGGGGGGGTGTTCTGTTTGCCAGAAACATTGTGAATAGTTCGGCACCACCAGTCTAAATGTCATCACTTAGAAGTGAAGCCCAAGTTATGACGTTATGATGTTTATATGGTCGTAACTTATTCACAATGTCTCCTATTAACAAGGAAAACCACAAAAAGACGTTGCTCGACGTGTCCCTTGACTCCTGACAGCCCACGATTCATCAGTAAAACCCTAAAAGAAACTCATCAGTAAAAACTAGTAGATCTAGTATTGGAATGCTTGCGGTTGGGATATGGTGTGACGCGTCACTATATTCGCTGCGGCGTCCAGACGTG
>NW_014577760.1:61363-64353 GCF_000485595.1 Priapulus caudatus | reverse complement strand
GGCTGGTAAGTCGATAAAGGTAGTGGCGCTGTAGGAGAGGGATCATTGCAGGTCAGGGGGGAGGGTCGCTGCGTGCGGTGACGAAAGGTATTCTGCGTCTGTAAAAGTAGGCGGCACCACTGCAATGCGTAGGTAGCAGTTGTTACCAGAACAGGGGGGCTTGGGCTGACTGGGATGTATGACGATAAGGTAGGGGCTCACAGGTCACGACCACAACGTGTCGTCGGTGCAGTTCATGCCTAGCCCCGACCTTTCATCAGTATTGTATCTCTATTGTACTGGGAATCCTTGCGGTATGTTGTTGAAGCGTCACTATATTCGTCACAGGTCACGACCACAACGTGTCGTCGGTGCAGTTCATGCCTAGCGGAGACTTCATCGTGTCGTCGAGCCGTGACAAGACGATCAAGATGTGGGAGCTGGCGACGGGCTACTGTGTGAAGACACTGACGGGACACAGGGAGTGGGTGCGCTGCGTGCGCGTCAACTCCGACGGCTCGCTACTCGCTAGCTGCTCCAACGACCAGGTGCGTTCCTGCCTCTGCCGCGCTCGCCCCCGGTTCGCGCGGCGTCGTCGTCAATTATTTATCCGGTGGTTGAAAGAATTGTAAATTGGCGAGCGAATTAATAATCGAATTGTTTCGGACGACGGGGGCGGTCGAGCGGATCGAGTTGTTTTTTCCTCTTGCGTGGCTGATGCTGAGCCGTTGCTGTAGCTCTACCCCGTATCTTAGCTGGGTGGGCCGCTAAGCAGTGCCGTTAGCATTACTAGGTGTGGTTCTACTGGGTTGTTGTATGTTATATTGGATCGTGTGGCCTGGGTCAACACTAGTGTGTGGTTCTACTGGACCGGCTTCGAACATTTTTATTAAAAAAATGTTGCCGCCTTGTTAGCGATGAACGTCTGCGGTACGCGTAATTTTCACAGAAAAACCGAACACTTTTTGATGTTTATTATTTACAGACCGTGCGCGTGTGGGTTGTGGCCACGAAGGACTGTAAGGTTGAGCTGAGAGAGCACGACCACGTTGTCGAGTGCGTCGAGTGGGCGCCGGAAGCCGCTAACAACGCCATCTGTGAGGGAGCGGGCACCGACGTAAGATTTGCTGAACGAAGATGAATTGGAGGCGGAAATTTTGGGGAGGGTCGCGCAAAGTTGCGAATCGTCGCTAGAGGTCTTGCGCGGAAAGTTAGTAAAAAATCGAGAAATAATTTATGTTTCGTGAAGAGATTTGAGGAGAATCAATTGTGCAGTCATTTGTTGGTGTTCCCTAGTTGATACGATCGTTGGGTGTTCGTGGCAAGAGCAAGGAACATACGTAGTCTGTCATGAGAAGTATATTTTTAGGTATTATTGGATTGGATGATAGGTTTATCTTATAACGAGTATAAAGCGAAACTGCAAATTCATTTGTGAAGAGGATTTAGTATATCGTCAGGCACTATTAAGTTACATTAAGTTATATCAAGTAAGAAGTTCATAGAATATTCATAATAGCAGCACCCTGAATACTGCTAAATGCTAATAGCGAACGCGTCAAGTTGAAAAGCAGTAGTCGCAGAGTACAGTGGAAAATATAACAGGACGATGCATGCACAAACGAGTTCCAGAAAAAATTCCCATCTACGCCATCACAAGGAATACGTGTGTATGCTGCGTGCGTTTGTGGCGCCATCTCTAGGAATACGCGTATAAATATACGTGTGTTTGTCGTGTCGTTTGCAGCCGAAGAAGGGGAGCAATCGCGCGGGACCGTTCCTCGCCTCCGGATCGCGAGACAAGAGCATCAAAATCTGGGACGTGAGCATCGGCGTCTGCGTGTTCTCCATGGTGAGTCATCCGTCGCGACCTCTTGACCTTCGACACGACCTTCGACACGACCTCGGCGCGAATCGTTAGTCCCCGAGCCGCGCTCGCCGATCGATCGACGTCGTGCGAATCGTAATAGCAGTGACGTGTTGTCACACAATACTTGTTTAGTGTGAGTGTGCTCTCACATAACGGTGAGGAGATGTGTTGTCACACAATATGTGTACATCACACACTAACAATGTCTCTCTCTCTCTCTGTGACGGATGTTCTATTCGATGACCTTCGCGAGGCTCGTGTACGACGGGCGATCGATGTGTCATCACATGTTAATGCCTCCTCTCTCTCTCTCTCTCTCTCGCTCGCCGCAGATCGGACACGACAATTGGGTGAGGGGCATCCGCTTCCACCCGGGCGGCAAGTACCTGCTTAGCGCGTCCGATGACAAGACGCTGCGGGTGTGGGACCTGAAGAACAAGCGCTGCAACAAGACCCTAGACGCTCACCAGCACTTCTGCACTTCTGTTGGTGAGTGGATGGTTCGTGTGCGCGCTCTCCTCTTCTACTGCGGCTGCTACTGCTGCTGCCGCTACTGCTGCTGCTGCCGCTACTGCGGCTGCTACTGCTGCTGCTACGCTGTGTGAATGACTCATCCGCGTACAGTAGCTAATGCAGTCACTGCCGCCGCCGTCGCAGTCCACTAGCTGTCTGAACGGCGAGCGTACAGCAACGTGACGTACCGTGTTCCAAATGGCGTGCCCATTTATTTTGTTCCAACGATGAACTTTCTTCACGGCCGTGTACCTGGGAGCTGAAAAAAAATTGCAGAGGGAGGGACGTGGGTGGGGCTGGCTGGGGGTGGTGGCCGAGGGTGGGATGCAGTTGGGGCTGGCCTAGGGGAACGCTGGTGGGGCTAACCGAGAAAGGGACGTGGATGGGGTCCTCCAGGAGCGGTAAGGGGGCGCCACCACCGAGGGGCCGGCGCGTACTCACGGCTTCTCCTCGTTTGTGTTCTCCGCAGCCGGCCGAGATCGACAAGAAGTATGGCGGACTGCTCGAGAAGAAGTGGACATCTGTCATCCGGCTACAGAAGAAGGTAGGTCGTCGCCGTCGCCGTGGCCGTGTGACGTCTCGCCACCGTCACAGCCCGGCAGTGTTAGCGTACACCTCTGTAGAACAT
>NW_014577760.1:59198-60542 GCF_000485595.1 Priapulus caudatus | reverse complement strand
CGTGTGACGACAAGGTATTCTGCATCTGTTGTAAAATGGTAGGCTCAGGCACCACTGCAATGCGTAGGTAGCAGTGTTATGCCACTGAACAAGGGCGGGCTTGGGCTGACGGGATAGTATGACGAAAGGTAGGAGTCGCGCTGTCTGCAGGCGATGATAATGCCAGGGCGGCGCCACAGCAAGTGCTCATCTCTGTTGAGGCAGTCATTCCGTCTGTTTCGTCCACGATATTCTGCATTTCAGCTTCGAATCAACCCGGCCAGCAACGTTAGTGGGGCCACACGAAAGTTTGGAGACTTCGTCAGTTGCGAAATTACCTTTAATGTCTTTGATTCTTCATGATAGCAGACGACGTGCTGGGTTAGTGCACGGTCTGGGTCAGGCTCAGATCGTCTGTGAGTCATGCAAGCAGTGTTATAGCTTAGCTTTTTTTTCGTGCAGGCTCTGGGACTACGGAGACCGGGGACTTTGAGGCGCACACATGAAGGGACACACCGGACTCGCGTGCAAGGGACCTTGTGCGTTCGATCACTCACGGGGGGGCAAGTGTGCCTCGTTCTCCTGCTCCCGGACATGGAGCAGTCAGCTGTGGATTTCAGGCAGTAGTACGATGCGTGTTGAAGACATTGCCACGGTGAGCACCTGCGTGACTTCTGGACCTCCCCCACCTACCCCCTAGCCAATACTCACCCCCACCAGCACCGAACCCCCTCCCCGCACCACACCAACCCTGTCCCGGCACCACGCACGAACACCACCACCCCAACCACAATCACCATTGCACTTGCTGCCGCCACCAGAAATCATTATCGATTAAACTCTATTGTTTGTTAAAGATTTTTGTGATTTGTAGACGAACTTTTTTTTGCTAAGGATTTTTGTGATTCGTCGCTCGAACTCTGCTGTTTGCTTCAGGAATATCTACAATCTAAGATTTCAGAGATTATCTTGGGATCTTGGGGGGGGGGAGGTGTTCTGTTGCCAGAAACATTGTGAATAGTTACGGCACCACCAGTCTAAAATGTCATCACTTAGAAGTGAAGCCAAAGTTATGACGTTATGATGTTTATAATGGTCGTAACTATTCACAATGTCTCCTATTAACAAAGGAAACCGACAAAGACGTTGCTCGACGTGTCCCTTGACTCCTGACAGCCCCACGATTCATCAGTAAAACCCTAAAGAAACTCATCAGTAAAAACTAGTAGATCTAGTATTGGGAATATTTGCAGTGCGGGGTGGTGTGACGCGTCAATATATTCGCTGCGCGTGACGTCACAGGTCATGACCACAACGTGTCGTCGGTGCAGTTCATGCCTAGCCCCGACCTTTCATCAGTATTGT
>NW_014577760.1:49226-57212 GCF_000485595.1 Priapulus caudatus | reverse complement strand
GGGGGTGGGATACTCGATGCTGAGCGCACCCTCCCGCACGTTACCGTGGCGCGTTGGGTGCTATGCGCATCGTAGATCGATTATTTCTGGCAGGTTGATGTTGATGTCAGTGTCCGATCGCGTGGCGTGGCGCTTGTCATCTGCCAGATACAGAAACACGTTCATATTCTCTCTTTCTATCTATATCTATATCTATCTATATCTATATCTATATCTATCTCTATATCTCACTATCTCTATCTCTCTCGTGATCTTTTGAATGTCATATAAATACGAAAAGTGTCTGTGTATGTGGATGCTGCTGCAGCGATCTGATAGTAGCCATTGCTTTCTCTTCAGATTTCCACAGGAACTCGCCGTATGTGATAACAGGCAGCGTCGATCAGAGCGTCAAGGTATGGGAGTGCCGTTAGTGCCACCTGCTGGGTGGAATAGGCAACAGCGGACGGACAAGCAAGTCGCACTTCGGCGCTCGTTCGTTTTAGTCGAGCGTTCGAGCAACAATCTTTGGCGCGTAACATATTCCCCGCTTTCCCCGAGCAGTGTAGACTTTCCGTCATCGTGAGGTGCCGAGATCGCGCGTGCGCCTGCGCCGCAAAACTCTCTGTCCTTCTCCTCCGTGTGTCGCGGGCTGTTTCTCCGACGATTCCGCAGCTTGGTCGCTTACCCGCAGAGTAAAAACTCGTGGGCGATGTGCCCTGTGCGAGGTTGAAAATCTACTCGTGGTGCACACACACACACACCGTGCGTTGTACGTACGTGTGGTTTGTGCACACACCATGTGGGGTATGCTTGTCATCATGTGTGGTATGTGCCACACATGCCGTTGGTATGTGCACATCAATAGTTTGTGCGAGTAACACACTAAGTGTGTGGTTGTGCCATCATTGTGTGGTATGTGTAACATGAGCTGTGTGGTGACTACACACATTATCGTGTGAGTATGTACACCATGTGTGGTATTGCGCCACCCATGTGCTGGTATACACACACCAGTGTGGGGTATCGTGCAGCGCCATGTTGTAATACACACCGATGTGGTGTATTACCACACACCATGTGTGGTTCTAAACACAGTCATGCCATGCGTAGGGTTGCCACATCATGTGTGGTATACACACACCATGTGTGGTATACACACACCATGTGTGGTATACACACATCATGCGTGGTATACACACACCATGTGTGGTATACACACACCATGTGTGGTATGCACACCATGCGTGGTATGTGCACACCATGCGTGGTATGTGCACACTATGTGTGGTATGTGCACACCATGTGTGGTATACACACAACATGCGTGCGGTATGTGCCACACCATGCGTGGTAGTGTGGGCCACACCACCACTAGTGTGGTATACACACAACATGTATGAGACTAAAAGAGCTATCATATTCTATAGTGTGCGCACCACCATGCGACAGATTGCTTAGTAAATTTCATCTTAGGCAAGCCTCGTCTATAAATATTTATTAGGGTGCAAAACTTGTATAGTTTTCGATTGTGCTTGCTTCTTTCTCCCTTGTGCGGGGATCCCATAACTCTGTGTGCACGTCACCATTTACCGCCGGAAAGACACCCACCGGACACAAGTCCGTTCACCATTAAACGTGATGTCTATAGATTGACCGCACGCTAACTTGAGTGGAAACTGGGAATTTCCCGCGCGTCCGTGTCGGCGCGTGTTTCGCGGTGGGTCGACCGGGAAATTTCTAAACTCCCGCAGTCGCCGTCGACGCGAATTCGGTTTGTGCGTGCGGCGTACGTCTGAAGTACGAGAGGCGAGTTAACTGCGTTTGATTCCAATAGCGGGTTGTCTAACTACTGTTAGAAAGCACGTCTGGTAGGTTCTACCGATGCTGCGTTGTGTAGGTTTTCATTGGAAGATTCTCACTATTGTATGACGTGATCCGCCATGTTGTTGCTTGAGCACTAGCGCCGCCCGCACACAGTTAACGTTTTGCGAGCGATGAATGGATCGGAATCACACACAGAGCTAAGCCATCACGTTTTCTAGGGTGATTTTGGAAGGGCGAACATTTTCTAGCCGATATATTTTTGAATCGAAAAAATTCCCTCTGCGTAGACGTGAGCTGGAAATCGTGGGCGCACTACTGATTCGGTCGTCACGGAAACATGCATGCTCGCTTTTTGGTGTTTACTCGTGTACTGATGGTATTCGTCGTATTATACTATGAACACTGAAAACTTAAAAAAGATCTATGTATTGCAGTTGTAAGTATATCTAGTATATCTCCTATGATATGTGCGCAGAGGCAGACATGACGATGCATTATCCTCTTAGGTCATACTTGAATAGATGTTGAGACATTGTAGACCTTGGCCTAATATGTATGTATGTACATGTATGTGTTTGTGTGTATGAAAGAGAGCAGAGACTATTACTATTGCTAATCTAGAAACTGACGTGTTTCACCTCTTGGCCACATGGTGGCGCCACATGTGTATTTACTTCCAGCGTCTGCACCGTGACAAGACTTGCCGATCTACGTTGCCTATTTTCCTACCCATCGCTAGGTTTTATGTTGTGTATAATTTTGTAAATTAGTAGTAAGCTTGCTTAAGAAATTCTTTATTAGCATGATTATGAGCAAGAAGACGGTCGGAAATTGAAGTAGAGGTACGTCTCCTCGTTGACCTGGTGTCCGACCTTCAGTCATTACCAAGGTCGGAGGCCTCTGTGGTTCGTTTTCTCGAACGGAGAGAGAAAAGCTGAAGGCGTTTTTCTGCCGTTTTGCCATGATTTTTATCTAGTTAATTTGTGCGTCACACCGTGTAACTCGTTTGCGGAAAACAGGAAGGCTGACCGAAACCGGAATGCTAACCCGGAAGCGGAATGCTGATCCGGAACCGGAATGCTAACCCAGAAGTGGAACGCTGATCCGGAACCGGAATGCTGCTCCGTAGCGCTGCCGCACGTGTTGCTGGGATGCGTAACTAAAGCAGTAGAGTGGACCAGAGCGGCTCTCGTGGCAATGGCATTTGTCATTTTACGATGACCCATTGTTTGTTCGCAGTTCTCTGCTTTAGTCGGGTGTAGCTGGTTGCCGTTCTACTATACCGGCTTTCCAGCAATGCATGTGGTTGTGCAGGCCCTGTTTTGTAAAACTAGCGTGCTGCCACCTATCGGCCAAAAACAGCACTGCTCAGTGGCTTCACGACCAGAATGCGCAGCGAGAGCAAATGCTTTGTTTTACGATACAAACACCTGATGAAGAGTTTATATATTCAAACGTTAGGACACAAATGCAAGACCGCGAGAGAAAGAGAGCGAACGAGATTGAGATAATCCTCACTGTTGTATTCATCATATGTATAGTTGTACTGTTTCGAGAAATTTGCCCCTTGTTATAATACGATATATTACGAGCGGGGCGTCCAACGGCACACATGCGCGCGCGTCTGCCTGCTAACCGTATAGTCTAAACTACTACTATTACTACTACTACTACTACTGTAACTACTACTACTACTACTACTACTGACTTCACTACTTATCACTGTGTGCTACCTTTCAATGTTCTTTCTGCCGCCCCCCCCCCCCGGGCAACAAATCATCGCGGCTGATTAGTGGTAGCTTCTCTCACAGATTCTCTCTAGATAGCACATCAAATACGTACGTAAACATCTCCCCCCCCCCTCCCCCCTCCCCCCTAGAGAGAACACTGCTGCCCCACGTGGTCGTGGGTTCACCCGTGCATGAGTGTGTAGTAGCGAGGGTAGATCGGAGTGTGAGGGCGGCAAGGTATTAGTCAAGGAGTTTGGTCAGGAGGGTGGGGGGCGAGAAAGCAACAGCTGCTGCCACCTATGTTTACTCGTAGAAACGCTTGGCAGTGTTGCTCACCGTATATTCCCCGTGTAAGTTACACTGCCGTATGTGCAGCTCTACATGTACACAATACGCAGTGTGGGGTGTGCCGGCAACCGCAGCTTTTGTCTATATATTACCATGGTATCAACCTTCGTTGCTGTACTATATAAAACCTCCTCCTCTGCACATAGGCGCAAACGGAAACGTTTGACCTGTGATATATAGATGGAATTTTCCTATCCTTTCTGTTTCTTTAGACTAGTTGTATTTCCTCGTTGCTTTAATTGCTGGTTTTTAAGATTTTATTCGATGAAGTCCAGCTTGTAAATACTGAACGCCAGTCGTAGCAGGTGTGATAAAATAAGAGTGATGTTTAATGAAGTTATAATTTATTCGCATAACAATCCAGCACACACACACGTACACACCACTCACTTACCCCACCACGTGATCTCCGTAAATCTAGCACACCATGCGAGGAATGAAAACTCTCGAAGCTTCCCCCAGGTTTCCCCGAAGCCCCAGTTTTACCCGGAATGTTCCGCGGGGAGGAGGACCAGCTCCGGCAGCCTCCGTCGCAGGGAGCATCCCGGGGAGAAATCCCGGGTGAAGAGAATTAGGAAAGCAGGCAAAAGGAGCCTGTCGCGCAGAGACACTGTAGTCCCATATGCATGTGATGATAATATACGGCGTGGCAGCGGCGGCGGCGGCGGAGCGCGGCAGGGAAGGAGCAGGATCGGGAGAGAGGGAGGGATGTGTGTGTCTGCAGGGAGAGGGATTGTCGCGTCATCACCACCGAGCGGTTGCGTGCATGGCATCCCCGTACGCGACTGTCAGGACGAGCGCGTGTGTGGGGTCATTATCGAGTTCAAGGTCATTAACGAGCTCAAGGTCGATGGTGGCCTCACTGTACCATCATAAGAATGGCACGAGTGTGCTGACGTGGGAGCGTTTGAGATTTTAACGGTGCATCGCCCAGTAACCGCTCGGTGGTGGTGCGTGGGTGGGTGGTGGTGAGTGGGTGGGTGGGGGTGAGTGCGAGGGAGGGAGTTGTCCGACTGCCACGCATAGCTGTACAAGCCGTAGTATTTGCCACAGTAAAAACGTTCTCTTGAAGTGATATCTCTCCGTCTTGCTGTTTTTTTCATGAATTCCGTTTTTGTTGTTGTTGTTGTTGTTGTTGTTGTTGTTGTTGTTGTGGCTATATGCGTTGCTCGTCGCGGCGTGTTAGGCGTGCGTAATAGAAAGCGAAGAACAAGCGAGTCGCATCGGTCGTGCGTTTAATTTACTACCAAAGACAACGTATGGTATCAAATTTGCAGTCTGTATGGGGTAACAAACTGCAAATTTGATCCTACATCAAACTGGTCCGGGCCAGGCGCGCGTTAAATTTTTGCAGTGTGTACATGCTATCCCGCTCCAAATACGCGCTGGCCCGCACCAATTTGACCCCGCAAATGTAGTAGGGCCCAGGGCGCCGGGATGAAATTGCGCCGCGGACGGAAGTTATTCGCGCGCGTCGATGGAATTGGGTCTGTACGCAACCGGTGCTAGCGTGCGACCGTAATATTTGCACAATGCCGCATGTGCATAGCATTATTATAGGTCACATAAAAGTCGAGTAGCTGTCTGCGGGGTGACGTAGCGAGGCTGAACGGAGCCTGCGCAGTCAACCCGGTGAGGCTTCATCTTTGATGTGGGCATTAAATTTCCCGGTGGGTTGGCCCACGGATGACGGTGCTGTACGCGCTCCACGATCTTGAAAGCCGAACATCATCATTGATGTACGGATGCAAATTTCTGTTAGGTCCACAGGGTGCTCTACTCCTGTGTCGGCTTCCCCGACGGCGGGCTGCGCTCTCTTTCTCTCTCTCTTCTCTCTCTCTCTCTCTTCTCTCTCTCTCTCTCTCTCTGCTCTCTTCTCTCTCTCTCTCTCTCTCTCTTCTCTGCTGCTCTCTCTCTCTCTCTCCCTCTCTCTCTCTCTCTCTCTTCTCTTCTCTCTCTCTCTCCTCTCTTCTCGTCTGCTCTCGTCTCCTCCTCTCTCTCTCTCTCTCTCTCTCTCTCTCTCTCTCTCTCTCTCTCTCCTCTCCTCTCTCTCTCTCGCTCTACGCTATCGCTCTCGCTTCTCGCATCTACGCTCTCGCTCTCTTCTCTCTCTCTCTCTCTCTCTCTCCTCTCTCTCTCTCTCTCTTCTGCTGCTCCTCTCTCCTCCTTCTTTTCTCCGCTGGTTCATCAGCTCACAATCTTTGTAATACTTCAGCGAAGCTTCCAACGACTCGGCCGCAGTGTAGACTGGCTCGTACTCCAGCTCTCTCCTTCCCTTCGCGCCATCGAAGTACAGACTCATGTTCGTGTAGAACAGACTGCGTGAGTCTCCGCCACCGAGTTCCACCCGCCAGAGGGGGCTGACGAGCCAGATCGCGGGCAGCCGAGCTCGACCGCCCTGAGAGCGTAGTATGTCAGGAAGAAGGGCAGGCGGTAGTTAGAGACTCCGTAACCACGCGATTCGAGGAACGGTCGCACAAAGTCATATAGACTCCCCAGCGGCGTGTCGTCCGGAATGAAGTAGATGCCGCCACCCAGCAGGGGGCGCCGCCGTAGCGCGTCGATGGCGACGACGTGCGCCCACGCGGCGTTGCCGACATACGCTTGCTGGAAGAGGGCGCTACCGTCTCCCACCTGCCGGATGGAAAACACTTGAACATTCGATGTTTGCATTGTTGGTAATGATGTGGTGCTGTCAGGATCATAGAGAACTAGTTATATATCCAGAACTAGAATATCATCACATAGAACATAGAACCACAGGTCATAGAACTACAGTAGCTCTATGCACAAAACGAAAACTAGCAGATAGAGCTAGTATATAAAAACTGAGAACATAGATCTAAAACGAAGCACTTCGAACAACAACAACGAACGAGTGTATAGAACTAGAACTGATATAGCGCATGATATCATGATAGCATATGAAACTCGGCAGCACATCGAACAACAAAGCTAGTTAGGTACACCCCGATCAGTCATCGTCAATGCAGAATCGCTTCGTTAGCATTTCATTAATGAGTTGTCATTAATTATTCACGCCATCAGCAGTCGGTTTTGATTAATTGGTGAAAAATGACGGGACCTGTTTATCGAGCACTATACAGCTCCCTGCGCCTTAATAATTTACGCGGCAAGATGTTTTGTGAAATGGCAATCTCAATGAAACGTTTTACAGGAGAAAATGTGAATTAATGATGTGAATTTCTGCCACGACGTAAATTAAAAGAAAAGCAGCTAGAGTAATAAATAATCAAAACCGTCCGATTTCGTCAGGTCTTCATGGAGATGTGTAATGTAATCGCGATATGGCTCATTCTGTTCAACTACCTACAATACCATCTACCAACAGTTATACTCATTAATAGGTCAACAAGTCAACAAGTCAACAGGTCAATAGAAGTCAACAAATAAACCAAAGAATCTATTGTTTCTGGATTTTTGGACTCTTGCTAGAAGTGCAAGTATACGATACAGAAACATATTTCATATTCATGCGAACAGCATGCAGTTCTTTTTCAATTCTATAATACGTACACGTTATTGGAAGGCTAATGTGAAACGAATCCAATATTATTATGCCCTTCTCACGCTATAAAATAATGGCGAGAGGTCGTGAGGGCACGACTGCACACGACTGCATGCTACCTGTCTCATACCTGGGGCAGCTGTCCTCTGTACTTCTTGGCGGCTTTAAGGGCGTTGATGACGAAGTAAGGGTCCAGTTCTCCGTACATGACGTTGCATCGGAGAGCAAGTGTGTGCAAGGTTTCTCCTGCAGGAAGAAGCAGAGAAGCTCGTGAGACCTCGCGTGAGAAATGTACGGTGGAAGTGATGCACGAGCTGACCTGCAGTGTACACACTTTCTATTCGTCTTTCTCTAGCGTTTTATATATCGGTTCGTTGAGAGGAAGGCTAGATATCGGTACCAATAACATGAGTAACGCATGAGAAAGCCATGTCAATGGTAGCACACAGAAATAAACAAAAATATAGGAGAGGAAGTAAGGGGAGGGAGCTGCACATTCACAGGCTACCCACCACCATCATCTCGCTCGGCTTTCACCATCCCAGCCTCCACCAGCACCGCCCCCACTACCCC
>NW_014577760.1:36805-49216 GCF_000485595.1 Priapulus caudatus | reverse complement strand
AAATATACGGTATTGTAATGCATGTAGGGCCTATACAGTAATGTATTTTTACCGGCGCCAACATTTATTACTAAAATCTGACAAGAATGTCAGTTCATCAGAACTTCACATCCTTCATAAAATTTGTTTATTGTTATTACATTGATATTATTTGTTTTTTTGCGAGTTACTTCTTGGTTGTATAGACCGCGTAAAGATACCCTATATATATCTATACGTGATATATATATATATCAGGAGTAAATAATAATCACAAACATTTATGCACATATTTACTCGAGATATATATATCTGAAGATTGCATTACATCAGGAGTTAATGAGACAAATTGTCTCATTAACTCCTGGGTTTGTCTCATTAACTCCGCGATGTACATTACGGATTACATGTACATGCGCGTACGTCACGATCGACCCCTGGTAGAGACGGAATGACGTCATCATCTCTGCTGTAGATCGACAGTACCCGCTGCACTGCCCTCAGTGACTCAGCGTTGCACATAAACAGGGATTTGGTGGCCATGGACTACGAACTACTAATAGTAATGGGTAGGTAGGGACGAGATGATAAGTGGTAAGATGGTTGGGTGTGAGGTTTATGCTTAGCTTTGTCTATGTGCCCTTTCAGTAATATATCTGCCTAATATCGTAAATGTAGAAGCAAATATTGCTCTGGCCCGGCAAAATCCTATTTGACACACCCAGTACTATAGTAGTAAATATCCTATCCACCACTACTACTACTAGTACTACGTACTCATTCAGACTCAATGTTATAATGTAGTATACACGTTCATGATTACAATACTGTAATTTATATAGCAACAACTATATGTAATGTTCCATTACTTACCTTTCCGTTAGGAACTAGGCCCTATGTCGATGCACTATTAGTATCACGACTATGCACACGACACGGTTATCTGTCCATGATGTGTAGGGCCTACAGCTATGCAGATTATCATATCAAATAAAAAAATCAACAACCGTAAAGGTCAAAGGCTAATCCACAACTTGGGAGATGTACGTACTAGTGATACACGATATGTAGATGATACATGTACATATTAATTATTATGAATAATCAATGTATCACCATAGATATTAGTCCGAGATTCCTCTGACCAATGCCCACACCGACGATTTTGGTGGTTTTGGTGTGGGTTAGCCCACCAAAACCCACACCAAAACCACCAAAATCGTCGGTGTGGGCATTGGTCAGAGGAATCTCGGACTACATAGATATATACAACACATCATGTATCACTGGCAAAAAGCCGAAACATACCATAAATCCCCATAAATCCAAGTAATAAAAAACGGCTCACAGTGTGTATAAGGATTTACTAGTAAATTAAATAGGTGCAAGTTTAGCCGTGTTAATAAATGATAGATATATCAAAGAATTAACCATCTAAAGACAATATTAATCTGCTTTCTGACCTACACAAGGACTCTATCAATGTGAAAAAAATATTGTTGAATTTTGCTGGTGAAAAAAGTTCTATTGATATCAAGTCAGCTTTGAATCTTATTATGTGCAGCACAGTCACATATATATTTTATCTAATCTATATTGCAACAAGACATATATCTAAAAATTTATCTCAATCTAGCTCTGTGAAAAGCCTACCTTTTACTGAGCACCACAGCCTCTCTGTTGACCCATCGCAGAACCTGTATCGTTGGTCGTAGAAGCATCGCCCGTGTGATTGTACTGACCAGTTTCTGGCACACCTACGAGTCGCCTGTCTTCCACTTGCTAAATGAGTTGGCCATCTAACGAGGTTTGCCGTATGTGGCTTTTGTGCTTAGGTGACTATTACGTAACGGCGGCTTGGCTCCTGCGGTGAGTCTTTTGTGCGGGGAGAGGGTCTGTAAGCTTAGAGCGTTGGTCGGGGTCAGTTAGGTGGTTATGCACGTGTAAGATTGTGTCTTTACTGTATTTGCGTGTGCAAAGGAAAGTCTTCACTTTTACTAATGCCAAAATGGAATGCAGATTGCAGTGCAAGTCTGACTGGAGCACATCCGGTAAATCGCACGCCGCGACGAATTCGTTCACATGTGAAATGCCTCAAAATGTTGGATAGTGCAGCAGACGAAAGAGGCAGTAGACATTTCTGTGAATGATACATTATCCTTGAGGGAGAATACAATAGTGATGAGACAGGAAAGAAAATCGAATTGATTTCCATTCGAAATAGTCTCGTAAGGCTACTTGACAAAATGCTCAGCTCTCATCTCCATTTGCAGGGATGTTATCCTTGGTATCTAATATTATTAACATATATATACGTCATCGTGGACAGTTGTGTAGATAAAGACATACTATTATTTATAGTTTGTATGTGCTTGGTTTCAGAACTGATGTGAGCTATGCCTGCCGGGACTGCTGTTAACACTGTGGTTAGGTCTCCAGTTAGTCTGTACAGACACCTTCTACGTCAGCTTAGGCAATTACCAGATCACGCGGGCGCACACTACAGGCACCAGCTACGACAGGTGCGTAACAGCAGCGAAACCACGTGTAAACACATCCATCCATGTCCTGCTTCTATACCGCAGACTTTTGCGGTTCAGTTCTTAACTTAATGCCATTTGTATTAGATATGTGGCTTCAGGAGCACGTTAAAGTACATCGATAGTTTGATGTGATACCGATAGTATTGTACAGCTGTATGTAAGAAGGTAATGTGCTCAGCGTTCAGGTCCGTGGTTAAAGTTGGCTGCGAGCTGAGACCCTGCTCATCTCATATCAGTGAAACATAGAGAAGCTGCCAAGTGTAGCTATATGAAATAGATAGGTGGCGCCTACGACCAATGGATTTTCTTAATAATGTTGCTTCTGTAAGAAATACTTTTAGAGGATCTCTGATTACTGTTACTAATAGGAGTAAGAGGAAGCATGGGAATGTAAAATCCAACTGCCTCTGTGTTTCTGCCATTAATCGAATAATAGGATGAGCTTTTATTGCATAAGATGCTTCTATTTTTACTGCTACTACTACTGAATAACTTCTCAGTGATGTCGTTCTCTACCTGCAGCAGTTCAACAGCCACAAATATGAGATAGACAAGGACAGGATATTGCAGATCTCACGCCGTGCGCTGGAGGATGTGCAGTGGATTACAAACAAGGTATAAATCTGCGGGTTTGTAGTGATTAACAGCTCAGAACCTCAGGGGTAATGTAGCGTTCGCACAACCTTGAGATTGTGCATGTGTAATCACAGTACAATTATGTATGCATTGGCCAAAAAATTCTGTTTACAGGTAAAGCAGAAAAAAGTTAAAGAAAACCACACACTATAAATTTTTGCAAGCCTGACATGATTGCGATATGAATAATAGATGTTGTTTTGTGTACGTGTGCTTTCGTCGCCGATTATTTTTCTTTCCTCTGCAGTACGGCAAGAAATCTGAATAATCCCCCAACTTGCTGCATTCCTGACAGACGAGCAACTAGTGTGCACACACCACGAGTGATTAAGAAGCAGATTCATGTGATCTGCGGCATGTACATTTAATGAAAAGCTCAAACAGGGAAGCAACAAAACTGTGAAAAAAACTCAGTGTTGGTGGGTCATGTCCAGACCATCAACGGACCCATGTAAGAAGTACGCATGTGCCATACAGCGCTGTTTGGACTCCAAGGGCTTTCAGGAGCCTGACTGCACCAGTGCGATCGAGGCAATGATAAAGTGCTGTGAGAGGAACGCGGAAAAGGTATCCGACTGCTGCTCTGGTTTCAGGCGTCCCACCGACCCGACCGTAGTGATACCGAAAAAGAATTACTACTCGGACAAGCTATAGAGATACCCTGCGTATGCAGCGCCATCTCTAGTCGTCTGCTGAAAATTAGTGTTTTTTTATAATTCCATTATGAACTATAATTCCTTCCTGAAAACTATTGTTAGTGTTGAGGAGGGTGAGAGGGAATGCAGGTAAAGCCTACCTCATTCAGTAACTTGTCGGTTGTGTGTTTCCGAATAGGTGGTCAGAGCTTCGTAAAATAAAATTTATGCTGTTTGTTTGTAGATGACCACTCAGTGACCAACCGACGTGTTAAGGTTAGTGTGCTCGCTGTATTGCTTAAAAACCCTGCCGTAGTTAGCGTTCGTCTGTGCGATTATTGTTGTGCGGTGGTTTTTATATCGAGTGTTAAAATACCATTTAGAAGTGTCAAAAATGCCTCTAGTTAGAAGAGGTGCGCGATGTAACATCTATGTCTTGTGGAACATCTTGTTCCTGGTATTTCTCACTGCTCTGGTCTACTGGCTGTTCTTTGCGTGGTGAACTGGGACTGAGGTTGGCTGTATTGTGACTGACGTCGTGAGTTTTACATGCATTGTAGTATGTAGCAGGTCTGTAGCAGAGCTTTAGATACGTCTTGCGAAATACTCTCCACGTCATGAGGGCCCGCATTTGTATAGACTTTTGTAGCCCTATGATTTGTACTAGGAAAAGATTGAAACCCCAACAAATTAAATAGAAGTTTTTCAAATACTACTTTTTTGTATTTATGAGTATTTCAAAATGATAAGTACATGCAGTGTCGTTGGCATAATTTGCTATATAGTATAAAACATCAATATTTAGAGAGTAAACAATTTTACAACCCTTTCAGGCATAGTTCGGTGGCATATGAATACACTATGCAGCAGTATACATTTCTACACTATAAATGCATTGCAGATTTCATACTATCTGCTAAATGGAACAACAAAGAATGCTACCTAATGTTATATATTGTTATATGATGTTATCTTGTTATAACCATAATCAGGTTATGGTTAAAAACGATCAGTTATTTATTCATAGTTAAAGACTAACATAAAACAATACTATAGCTGGCTGCTTATTTTGAATATTTGTAAACATGGCATCCATTAGAAATTTTTACAACAGCTATAAAGTGGTGGGTCTGTGAATCTGCAATATTACAGTACTTCCAAACCCTTTTCCTTGTTTGTCCGTAGTCCATGCTAGTTTACACACGTGACGTACAACGTTTCCACACACCTCGCCACGATTAGACTCGGTATGCCTCGCACCTAGACTGCGGATGTGATTTTAGCGGAATATAATGCAGAGCACCAGCGTGGTGGTGAGCAGGAAGCCCGCATTGACGGCCAGGATGACTCTGTTACGCGTCGTTTCTTGTATGGATTTCAGACAGGTGGCGCCATCGTCGCCGCCCTCGGCTGTCGTCACTCCGCACAGCACGTTGAAGAGCCGTGAGTGGCTGGAACTCTCGGCTGCAACACCGGCCATGTTTGTTATTAATGCCCACACCTCTTTCTGCTGATACTATGCGCTCTGCATAATGCTACACTCAACATAACTAGATTTGAGTCGGTACAAGACGAATGTTCTTCGACTTGAAGCACAGAAAATCGGCATCATCATAACAAACACATCTTGTAAATTCATCAAGCAGACAGAAAGCTATGAGGGAAAATTCATAGGACGTGGGAAAGCAACAAGGATGCCCGCGGGATATTAAATGAGAGATACGTACACTGCTCTTCCTGCACATCCATCTTCTGCACCTTCTCAGTGGCGGCCTCTAGTGGCTGCTCCTCGCCACATTCAAACCTCGTCCACCATGTGACAGACTTCAACTGCAAGATACATAACACGTTGTGGCTCTTAAAGCCATGTGGCTCTCAAAGTCTCCTGCTGACCTTGCTATGATCGTACGGGCATGATCGCATAGCTTCTTAATTGTACATTTACCTCGTTACGATACTTTATCAGGGTTGTAAGCTAATTAACCCATTTTGCCTGGAAGTGGGTGGGGGGGGGACCCACATGCGGGTTGTGTCTTCATCAAAGTTTAACGGAATGCTAACACTTGTCTGTAAATACATAAATGTTTCACTTTCACACTTAGCAGCTTTAGCATTGCCTTCCAACTAGAATCGCAAAGTGTTGCTCTATAAAGTGCATTTTCTAGTGTATAAGCTCACTCTGGCTCTTACCTCGCTGTCTGGCTGACACTTGGTCATCAGGCTGACCGCCGTTGCCACGGCGAACACTATCAACATCTCGATGGAGCCAAAGTAGAGGAAGTGCACCTTGCTGACCAGCAGAGGGCGCTCATCTGGTTCCCCACAAGGGGGCTCTGGGTAGCTGAAATCGAGGGCGATCTTCCCAATGCCGATGACGTGCGCTGCGAGCAGAGCCCAGAAAGCTCCCTGAAAACAAAACGTTTGTTAGACATCACAGCAAGCATATTCACATGGCAAGAAATCACGCAAAATGAGATATACCCTCCTTTGCCAAACTTTTGAAATTAGAACGCTCCAACATCAACATTACCTTTTCGTTGATTCGTTTCCACAGTATCGCGATTAGGAACAGCGCGCCTATGGGAGTGCCGAGGTAGCCTTGCATGGCCTGTATGTAGAGGAACAGCTGCCCACCCTGTGACGACTGTATCATGGGTAACCAGGCTACGCTCACTGCACACATGAGCAGGACAAACACCCTGCAAGTGAAAACAGTGCAGAACAATGCCGCACAACAACAGGTGTGACATATCCTACTTTGGGACCCTTGTTTTAAATGATAGGCTTAAGATTATGGTAGGATTCAAGGTGATTAGGTTAGGTGAAAATTAGAGCTAGGGTTAGGTTATGGTTAAAGATTAGAATTAAGGGTTATTAGGGTTAGGGTCAAGGAATAGTGTGATGATGATGATGATGATAATTAGGATGAGGATGATGATAACGATGATGATGATTTGGATGACGATAGTGATTTACGTACCAATATCTTAATGTAGGATTCATTCGGCAACAACTAAATACACAATGTTCCAACACAGATGTATACAGCCAGATATACTAATCCAGTGATATTCTGTTTCTAGCACTGCTCATAATCTGCATCACATTAAAATGGCATGTTATATTCAGTTACATGTTTATATTTCAGTTCTCTTACTTGCCAACTAGAAGTAGTTCAGTTTCAGCCGCTAGGGGGCGGCACCTGCGGTACAGGTCCAATGTAAAGATGGCGCTAGCGCTGTTGAATATTGATGTGAGGGAGCTCATGAGCGCAGACAGCATGACAGCCATCATCAGCCCTCGTAAACCTGCGAGCGAAATCATAATGCCATTCATATGTGATTCTCCTGTCCTCTCTCTCTCTTTACGTCTCTCTCTCTCTCTCTCTCTCTCTCTCTCTCTCTCTCTCTCTCTCTCTCTCTCTCTCTCTCTCCTCTCTCTCTTTCTCACTGTCTCTCATTCTATCTCTCTCTTTCTCATTCTCACTCTCTTTCCCAGTCTTCCCCCTCATCTTCCTTCTCTTCCTTCTTCGCCCCTCTCTCACCTATAGGCATAATGCTGAGGACGAGCTTAGGGTAGGCGATGTTGCTACAGCTTGCTGGGTTCCCACACGCCTCCATGCACACGTCCGGGTCTGCGCAGGCGACCTCCTCTGTGTGGAATAGACATTATAATAATATCATGACGGAATAGAGCAACACATCGGCTAACGACTCACGTAACGAATCGCGACTCGTGACGTTGACGTGACCTTGAGAAAAGCAGTTGTGACGTGCAGCAGTGAGCCTTGTTATGAGAGATGCTGACGGCGAAGTGCAATACTCTAGAGCAGAATAGATTACTCTGAAACTTTAGACTTCTTAGAGCACTTGTATTTAGAGGTTTAACTTTTTGATGCAAGGGCTTTAAAGCATTTCCCTAGAGGAAGCTCGCAAGTGAGGGATAAAGAAGAAGAAGAAGAAGAAGAAGAAGAAGAAGAAGAAGAAGAAGAAGAAGAACATGAAGAACAAGGAATACAAACCTGTGAAGAGGACCCTGCTGATCATGCCTGGGAAAATCATGATGAAGAGAGGCAACAGTTTCAGATATCCACACAAGATGGCAGCACCTTTCGCGTGGGATAGGTTCTTCGACGACAATGCTCGCTGGACTATCACCTGAAAGAATTCGAAAATTTATACGTAGGTTTGTCTAGCAATTATGTCAATCCCTAACGAATGTGTCAGCCCTCTAACGACGACATGGGTTGCCCTAGCCATAAGCCAATAACCACCTGGCTGCAGATAATGTTTATCTCGTCACAGCAATCACTTACCTACCTGGTCACAGCTAATGCTTACCTGGTCACAGCTAATGCTTACCTGGTCACAGCTAATGCTTACCTGGTCACAGCTAATGCTTACCTGGTCACAGCTAATGCTTACCTGGTCGCAGCACCAGTACCACATGCAGCCGATCGATGACTGTAGGATGAGACCGAGCCAGGGCAGGTCGCCCGTCGTCAGACTCCGGAATAAGTTGAAGGCGTCGTCGCGCGGGACGCCGCACAACGTCACGTTGTCTACCGTTGACGGGATGGCGTCCGGGTAGCTCACCCGCAGTCCCTCCAGACCGTTCACCTTCTGGAAACCTGGGAACGCACTAAAGGTTAATTCAGTTGCTTGTGCTGAACAATTCTACGTTCTCAGCGTAATGTAATGTACCCCTGTAAGTAGGCAGGGTACACAGGGTGAGACACAAGAGACCGATTTGTTGTTACTGCCGAGACAATTAAAGCATCAGGTGTGTCACACTGCAGTTCAGTGAAACAACACTGCACAACTAAGTAACATAAGAAATTCATTCTATACACAGAATATTTCTGTACGCAGCATTCTATACACGCAGAGTGGACTGCTTACCTAGGACAGTGAGAGCGACAGCACCAATAAGCATGATGACAGACTGCAGTGTGTCCGTGAAGATAACAGCCGTCAGCCCACCTGCAAATTCATGACCAATCTAGAATCAATCACCACTATACATACAACCATGTGCAAAACATTCGAAACAAGTTTGTATTGTGATCTTCCACAGCACCAGTCAAACTAATATGCATAACTTTTTCATTGCCATGAACCATCAGTGAAAGTATAGGTAGGAAGATAACCAGTGGCAGGAATAGCTAATAAGACAGCAATAGATGACGCCACAAGCACGAGTACCGAGTATGGTGTAGACCCCTGTGATAGCGAGCAGTACAATGGTACACAGGTAGATGTTCCAGCCTAGAGCCAGCTGTATGAACAGACCTCCAGCATAGATGCACACCTGCAAGGAAAATACACATGCACAATATGTAACTTAAACAAAAATGTAGTACACCTTGGCTTGACCTATGGTGACCTTGATGACAATGTACGTGACATGATTGTCAACCCATCTCAATCTAGGTGACGACGTACGGGATAAGATTGTATGCCCTCCTCAATCTGGCGACAATGTATGTGACACGATCGTCAACCCACCGCGATCTCAATTACAATGTATGTGACACGATCGTCAACCCACCGCGATCTTGGTGACGATGTACATCAGCAGGGAGATGACGCTGAGGTAGATGCGTAGGCGCTCGCCTCCGAACCTTGCCTTCAGGTAACCAGGCATCGTGTAGACCCCGGACGCAATGAACACGGGCATGAAGAGCCATCCCAGGATGACGACCAGCACTGCTGACTGCAACAGTGAGAGGGAGAACAACATGTAAACAACAATAACGACAACAAACAAACAACAAATAAATATATGATGAACACGGGCATGAAGAGCCATCCCAGCATGACGACCAGCACTGCCAACTGCAACAGTGAGAGGGAGAACAACATGTAAACAACAATGACAAAAACAACAAACAAACGTACGATGAACATAGCACGACGTCCCAGCACAACAACGCGTAACACAGACAGCAACGACTAGAAAAACAACGACGAAGTGAGAGAGGCGAATAATTGAGGGACATCATGCTTGCACGTGTTACACAGGAAGAACAGTGTAAATCTATGCTATTCCTACCAAAATCCCACCAGTTCTCAAAGTCACGCGTAACATTACTAGAAATTCCGAACCCGCCACGAAAGCGAATGTTGTCCTACTTCTAAACGATTCATAGCGTGTCTACTGATGACCCAAGAAGCTATGGAGCGGTTGAGCGGTTTCACTCACGCTGAATTCGAACATGACAATGGCTATTCCGGACGCTGCTCCCGTTCCTGCCAGTCCTATGAAGTGTTCACTGCCGATGTTGGACATGTAGAGAGAGGCACCCACCTGAGCAAACAACAAACCACAGTCAGCGATGGGCAGGCGAGCGGTAACGAGGTGGCGCATCTTTCTAGCTGCACGGAAGCCTGACGTGACGGAGAGAATAAACGTCTATATATCAACGGTCGTGCGATACGCGATTGTTTCTTGCAGCTACCCGCAAGCCCACACTCCCCACGTAGCGTGTAGTGGAAGTGTTATTTATTTATATAATTTAAATTACTAAACTATATATGGAATGATCAGTGATTATTTGGTAACGAAAATGTAATTTACTGTAAAAACCGATGTATAAAGGTAATTTAAGTTAAAATGTCAAAAGTATCCTTCATAGGCAGGCATGCATGCATTCTCTAAAGATGGTCTCACTGTAGACAGACTACTCCAGGGATACTCAAAATGCTCTTACAGACAGGTGTCCGTTCTATAGAGGTAACCACTAACACAGAATTGACTGTATGTATGTATACCAGATGGCACTTCAACTGTTTGTGTAACGTACGTTTCTAGAGTTAATAGAAAAATGAAATTAAAAATAAAAATAAAATCATACCGGTAGCCAGAGCATCTCCCGGGAAGCCAGGAAGTAGCCTTTCACATTGCGCTTACTGGCGAGAAAGGTGACCTAGAAAAGAGATGTGCACTATTAGAAAACACACTCACATACGAACGCACACACACACGCACATGCACGCTCAAACGCACACGTACACATACGCATATATATATATAAAGCAATGGCATACATATATAGTAAATGACTCACCGTCAGTCCAACTGCAAGCACCAGGACAAAGTATGCAGCTATAACCAGCAAATCTCTCCAATCGACGTCTTCCATGACTGATACCTCCTGTTATAACTGAAGATAGAAGTGCAATAAATTAAGTACTTCGCTCTTTCAAAGAAAACAATGTGTAATATCGAAGATTTGCCTCCACGCAAAAAATTGACGGCTAACGTTTTAGCAAGCGCGAATAACCGCACTTTCTCACTCCTCGAGTCATGAGCACAAACTGTGTTCTCACCGATTTTCTAGCGGCACATCTGCCCTGGCCCCTGGTCTCCCTGCTGCTAGCGGTGTGGGTGGGGGTGGAGGTGGGGGTGGGGGCGATCAGTGTACACAGCCGGTCATTCTCTCACACTCAAAGATGCTGCTCCACACACGCAAGTGTCGGTGTCATTTACTGTGAAAAGACAGTGACCTGCGATCGATGGCGGTGAAATCCGACCGCCCCCCTGAGAGAAGCAACAGGCTGTTGCTCTCGTACGTGCGTAGCACGGAGCTGGGGCCGAGCAAAAACTATAAACAGTTCAACTATAACTCTACGCCATTCCTTACGATACTCTTTTGACAGCTCTGATGCAAATAACTTGTGGTCTTTAATTAGACCGAGTGCAAATGTCCCCCGTAAGTGCCACAAGACGTGCTTGTTGATTCCAACAGCGACTTATAGAGGTCAAGCTATTTTTTATACTCACTCTGTCGTCTGCGAGAGAATCTGTTGATGAGAAGATCACTTCACAGGGAATTCTTGGTCGCAGCATCAACTCGAAAGCAGACACTATGACACTATAGCTAGAGTGTAAGTGCGTGTCAGATATTTCACAGCCATGTGGGACGTTGCTGGTGAACCAGTCTTACCACCAAACATACAAGTGACTGTCGCACCACCCTCAAAATTCAAATTCAAATTCAAATTCAAATAAAGTTTATTGCACAGATAATCGTAGATCATACAGCGTTACACAGGCAATGTTTATCGTTCCGCGACAGTGATTGATGTTTCTGTGTGCCTTTCGTTTGTTAGGGCTTAGCACACACAGTAATGGTGCGAGAGTCCAGATTTCTTCTTACCCTCAGTCAGTCGCACGCGTACACAAACATTGTGCGCGTTCCAGGAAGTTTAGTCGTAGAGTAGAGCGACAGTGTAGTGGGAGTATTACGCGTAGCTTCGCATGCGTGAAGCACATGTGTGTGCCCGGGGACAGTCATTAATGCTGCATGTAGTGAGTGTGAGGACATCAACAACACATTGGTGTAACCGCAGTCGTGTCCAGTAGCAGCTAGCATGTGTGGTAAAAACTGCAGGCTGGACCGTAGTAGATAGAAGGTCATAACCCGAGAATGCGAGTGACAGTGAGAGAGGGAGGGGAGAAAGAGAGGGTGGAGATAGAGGGGGAGAGAGAGGTGGGAGAGAGAAAGAGCGGGAGAAAGAAGAGAGGAAGGGAGGTCGAGAGAGGAGGGGGAATGAGAGGGAGGGAGTCAGGGGGGAGGGGGAGAGAGAGAGAGAGAGAGAGAGAGAGAGAGAGAA
>NW_014577760.1:24084-36795 GCF_000485595.1 Priapulus caudatus | reverse complement strand
AACACGGGCATGAAGAGCCATCCCAGGATGACGACCAGCACTGCTGACTGCAACAGTCAGAGGGAGAACAACATGTAAACAACAATGAAAAAAACAACAAACAAACGTACGATGAACATAGCACGACGTCCCAGCACAACAACGTGTAACACAGACAGCAACGACTAGAAAAACAACGACGAAGTGAGAGAGGCGAATAATTGTGGGACATCATGCTTGCACGTGTTACACAGGAAGAACAGTGTAAATCTATATGCTATTCCTACCAAAATCCCACCAGTTCTCAAAGTCACGCGTAACATTACTAGAAATTCCGAACCCGCCACGAAAGCGAATGTTGTCCCACTTCTAAACGATTCATAGCGAGTCTACTGATGACCCCAGAAGCTATGGAGCGGTTGAGCGGTTTCACTCACGCTGAATTCGAACATGACAATGGCTATTCCGGACGCTGCTCCCGTTCCTGCCAGTCCTATGAAGTGTTCACTGCCGATGTTGGACATGTAGAGAGAGGCACCCACCTGAGCAAACAACAAACCACAGTCAGCGATGGATGGGCAGACGAGCGGTAACGAGGTGGCGCATCTTTCTAGCTGCACGGAAGCCTGACGTGACGGAGAGACTAAACGTCTATATATCAACGGTCGTGCGATACGCGATTGTTTCTTGCAGCTACCCGCAAGCCCACACTCCCCACGTAGCATGTAGTAGAAGTGTTATTTATTTATATAATTTAAATTACTAAACTATATATGGAATGATCAGTGATTATTTGGTAACGAAAATGTAATTTACTGTAAAAACCGATGTATAAAAGCACTTACTACTTACTTGATATTTTTTGACAATGTAAAATGTCAAAAGCATCCTTCATAGGCAGGCATGCATGCATTCTCTAAAGATGGTTTCACTGTAGACAGATTACTCCAGGGATACTCAAAATGATCTTACAGACAGGTGTCCGTTCTATAGAGGTAACCACTAACACAGATTTGACTGTACGTATGTATACCAGATGGCACTTCAACTGTTTGTGTAACGTACGTTTCTAGAATAGAAAAATGAAATAAAAAATAAAAATAAAATCATACCGGTAGCCAGAGCATCTCCCGGGAAGCCAGGAAGTAGCCTTTCACATTGCGCTTACTGGCGAGAAAGGTGACCTAGAAAAGAGATGTGCACTATTAGAAAACACACTCAGATACGAACGCACACACACACGCACATGCACGCACGAACGCACACATACGCATATATATATATATATATATATAAAGCAATGGCATACATATATAGTAAATGACTCACCGTCAGTCCAACTGCAAGCACCAGGACAAAGTATGCAGCTATAACCAGCAAATCTCTCCAATCGACGTCCTCCATGACTGATACCTCCTGTTATAACTGAAGATAGAAGTGCAATAAATTAAGTACTTCGCTCTTTCAAAGAAAACAATGTGTAATATCGAAGATTTGCCTCCACGCTAAACATTGACGGCTAACGTTTTAGCAAGCGCGAATAACCGCACTTTCTCACTCCTCGAGTCATGAGCACAAACTGTGTTCTCACCGATTTTCTAGCGGCACATCTGCCCTGGCCCCTGGTCTCCCTGCTGCTAGCGGTGTGGGTGGGGGTGGGGGCGATCAGTGTACACAGCCGGTCATTCTCTCACACTCAAAGATGCTGCTCCACACACGCAAGTGTCGGTGTCATTTACTGTGAAAAGACAGTGACCTGCGATCGATGGCGGTGAAATCCGACCGCCCCCCTGAGAGAAGCAACAGGGTGTTGCTCTCGTACGTGCGTAGCACGGAGCTGGGGCCGAGCAAAAACTATAAACAGTTCAACTATAACTCTACGCCATTCCTTACGATACTCTTTTGACAGCTCTGATGCAAATAACTTGAGTGCAAATGTCCCCCGTAGGTGCCACAAGACGTGCTTGTTGATTCCAACAGCGACTTATAGAATTCAATCTATTTTTTATACTCACTCTGTCGTCTGCGAGAGAATCTGTTGATGAGAAGATCACTTCACAGGGAATTCTTGGTCGCAGCATCAACTCGAAAGCAGACACTATGAGCTAGAGTGTAAGTGCGTGTCAGATAGTTCACAGCCATGTGGGACGTTCCTGGTGAACCAGTCTTACCACCAAACATACAAGTGACTGTCGCACCACCCTCAAAATTCAAATTCAAATTCAAATTCCAATAAAGTTTATTGCACAGATAATCGTAGATCATACAGCGTTACACAGGCAATGTTTATCGTTCCGCGACTGTGATTTATGTTTCTGTGTGCCTTTCGTTTGTTAGGGCTTAGCACACTATCATGGTGCGAGAGTCCAGATTTCTTCTTACCCTCAGTCAGTCGCACGCATACACAAACATTGTGCGCGTTCCAGGAAGTTTAGCCGTAGAGTAGAGCGACAGTGTAGTGGGAGTATTACGCGTAGCTTTGCGTGGGTGAAGTACATGTGTGTGCCTGGGGACAGTCATTAATGCTGCATGTAGTGAGTGTGAGGACATCAACAACACATTGGTGTAACCGCAGTCGTGTCCAGTAGCAGCTAGCATGTGTGGGAAAACTGCAGGCTGGACCGTAGTAGATAGAACTAAGAAGGTCAGAATGCGAGTGACAGTGAGAGAGGGAGGGGAGAAAGAGAGGGTGGAGAGAGAGGTGGGAGAGAGAGGTGGGAGAGAGAAAGAGCGGGAGAAAGAAGAGAGGAAGGGAGGTCGAGAGAGGAGGGGGAATGAGAGGGAGGGAGTCAGGGGGGAGGGGGAGAGAGAGAGAGAGAGAGAGAGAGAGAGAGAGAGAGAGAAATGGAAAGTAAGTATCCTAAAGTGCATGAAACAACTTGTTACGCTCATATCCATTTCAACATATTTATCAATGCTCTTTATTATATTAAATCAAAATAACCATATGTACACATTACAGGCATAGCATGGATGTCTGACAAACTGCTGCTATCAAAATATTTTGCCTTCGCTATATAGTCCAGTCGCTCTAGACGATTTTTGGCAAATGATTTCTCAGTAATTCGCACTCCAAATTACTAACAAAATTACACATAGACGTGCCATCTTCCACGGCGTTCACACATCACTGCCCGTATTCCTTCAATAGGTTACCGGCTATGACAAGTCTCTGAATCTCGCTGGTTCCCTCGTAGATCTCCGTGATTCTAGCGTCACGGTAGTGCCTCTCTGCAGGCATATCTGTTACGTAACCCATCCCGCCCAACACCTGAATAGCCTGCAAACAGAATGACGGATACGTTAAATTGACCATTAAATCACTGCATTGCAATCAAGTAATAATTGTAATACCAATAACACTGTATAAATTAATAACATGTAAGATATGTGGTTCTTATTTCAAAGATAAAGATACGAACTTATGTATATAAATTTATTACATTAGAAGATTTCTAACTAACAACAGAGTTTGTAAATGTTTTTAGTAATTAATTTTGTTTGTTAAAAAAGCTAAACCACTCAGAATGCGATCTCCTCCTCCAACCCTCCGCAATGGGAGGGTTGGAACGGTCATCAATGGTTAAGGTCAGGTCACTGAGTAATGACAACCAAAACCAGCTTCACGCTCAAAGGAGATCACCCTCTCTCCTCATCGTGGTTTAGCTAATTGGTCACTTTTGTGTGAACCTTTCGCAACACATACTTTAGAAATGATCCTTAAAAGTATGGTCTTAAAATTTCAAAGCCTGCAGTCCCATGTTATACCACAGGGCCCTAAACTTATATGTGGTGTTGAAATATGTTGAATGCATAAATCTACGTGAAACTAAAAGGGTAACGTGCTGTCCTCTAGTAGAGGTTTACCGCATGTTTATATATCACGAATGTGTGATGCAACAAACCTATCTATACCATAGATATACTCGATCGTTATTTTATGGATATATTATAATGCCAGAGTTGTCAGTAGAGCATGTAACAAACGTAGAAAAAATATGCTCTTCATTTACCAACTTTGGCCAATTGATATAAAAGGTTTTTCATATCAGATTCAATTGAAAACTACATTCTCTGAATATAAGTACCATTTGTAGTTCAAATCATCAAAGACCCCAATTCTATACGTGTACGAAATTTACGGTTGCCTACTACTTACCTGGTGGGAACACAAGGTTGCTGCTTACCTGGTGGGAACACAAGGTTGCTGCTTACCTGGTGGGAACACAAGGTTGCTGCTTACCTGGTGGGAACACAAGGTTGCTGCTTACCTGGTGGGAACACAAGGTTGCTGCTTACCTGGTGGGAACACAAGGTTGCTGCTTCGGATGCAGCCAGCTTAGCCATGGCCGCCTCCTTCGTAAATTTCTTCCCAGCATCCTTCAGAGAAGCTGCACGCCAAGTGAGCAGTCTTGCCGATTCTAGCGCCACAGCCATGTTCGCTAATGTCATCTGTCGAAAAACAAAATCTGTTATAAATATACAGGCAGCAGACTCCCAAATAATAAATACAGAATCACATTACCAACTAATAACATCTCAGCTAAATTCAATGCAATTAATTCTAATCCTGATTGTTATAGAATTTCCACGATTAATCTATACTGGTTACACACTAATGCATTAATTGATTAGAGGGTATAGGATATGAAAACCTGAATAGCTTGCAGCTTGGCAATCGGAGCTCCAAAGGCCTGTCTTGTTCCTGCATAGTCAACAGCACAATCGAGGGAAGCCTGCAGAGATATTAGGAAAGGGAACTATCACAGCAAATTACAATATGCATCCTCATTAAAATGTTTGACATATACAACAACTATAACGTACAATTATCGGAAGAAATGTTTAGTAGTGTAAACTATATATAGTACTTACCTGTGCAATGCCCAATGCTTGCGACGCAATGCCGATTCTGCCAGCATCTAACGTTTCCTATCACGGAACAAGGGTAAAGAATTTATACACAAAGCTCATTAAATTTCAACATGAACCATGTTGTTGTAAAACCAATAGAGACAATAAAGACATTCCCTTGCGTGTGAGACGTATAAAAACTAAATAAACTGGAACATGCAACACTGGTAGCATTAGCACCCGCAACCCTGTAATGTATACAAATATTGAGCAACACCTAAATAAGCCGGACACGTATCGGGCATAACTTCGCTCTCGCTCGTTCCCATCGCATTCTCATAAAAAAACGCACCATTGCAATTTTGAAGCCCATTCCGCGTTCACCGAGGATGCTCTCTTTCGGCAGCTTGCAATCCTCGAACGTCAGAGTGGTGGTCGAGCTGGCCCTGATGCCCAACTTGTCTTCCTTCTTCCCCACTGACAGACCTGCCATGGGTTTCGGAACCAGAAACGCACTTATACCCTAAAATTTCCGAAAAAAAATTCCAATATTCTCACACTTTCGTCAGACCGCAGAACATGTAGTCAGGATGGTGAAGGATAGTGGTCGCATCTCATGTGCGTATAGAGAAGAAATAGAATTTTTATCAACCGTTTGATTTTGCGAGTTTAGGCAGCATAAGTCTGTGGGAGAAATTTAGCTTAACACTGTGCTTCAACGCAAAGCAAACGTTAGAAGCACCTGACGAGACTATACCATAAGTGAAAACGAGTCAATCATTGCTATCATGGCATAAACCTTCTTCGTCGAAGACATGAAATCTGAACCAGTGGAGCCTCCCAACTCAAATACATATTGCAGATACCTTGTGTTTGAGAGCTTTGTCGGTTGTTGCGAAGAGAACAACTCCCTCCGCCTCGTATCCGTTCGTGATCCAAGCCTTTGAGCCATTCAGAAGCCAGTGGTCAGGGTTGTCCTTAGCCATGGTGGACGCTGCACCAGCATCGCTGCCGTTTCCTGCCAGAGAAAACCTGCATGTATTACATACAGAATGTAAAAGTAGAAAAAGGAAGGCTATATTATAATCTGTTTGACATTGTATATTCCCTCTTTAATAAACAATTATGCCTGTGTAGACTCTTAAGTTTAAGGTCTGTCAATGCACTCGTGTGAGATATGAGAACATCAGCCATGTCTGTCTTTACCTGGTTCACTCAGGGCAAAACATCCGACCCTCTCTCCGCCAACGAACGGCCTCAGAAACTGTTCCTTTTGTGCTGGATTTGCATGCTTCTTGATCGGTCCCAGGTAAAGTGACTGCAAAATATGTGAAAGAACAAATTTAAAAAAAAGCTACCTTTATCAAATGGACGAGATAATTTGCAGGTAGAATCATTGCCTCATACAGAAGATTAATTCATTTACAATTTACAATCGGCTTTGCCTAGACTGCTAATCTGATTAAGATTCGTTAGCTGTTTAGATTGCTGTCGTTAGCGCCGGTCTTTTACTTACATTCATCACACTCATGATAACACCGGCAGATGCGCATCCACGACTGATCTCCTCCATGGCGATGGCATATGCGAGGTAGTCGAGTCCCGTACCGCCATCTTCCTCCGGAACGTCGATCGCCAACAGTCCGAGCTCTCCCATCTTACGCACCTACGAAAAAACGTAAATAGAGGCTAGCTTATAGCCCTACGAATCTACAAGCTAAACGCCCGCTACCGTTTACCATCTAGTTGATGGTTTAATGTAAATCTAATCAACCCGTTGAGTTTCGATTTGGACATGCACCCAATAGTCACCCCCTATGGTTTACATGAGCTTTATGTTCCGAGACCATTTACGTGAGTCGACGTTTACGTGCATTTGTCGGATCAAACGTATGTCTGGCAGTCCGATCCAATGTTCAAATTGGCACGCGCACCATGCACTGTGCCCCAGACGTCATTATGCGAGTAAGTTTGCGTAACTCAAGGGGCACTACCAGGCACATAAACCAGGGACTGTCTATATCGTATATGTGACCGGTAAACATCATGACCTGCATACCTGTTCTTTCGGGTACTGGTGGTCCCGGTCGATTTGAGCAGCTATCGGCTTCAGTTCGTTCTGTGCAAAGTCACGGCAGGTTTTCCGTAACATCTCGTGCGTTTCTGACAGCTGCACCAATGCCGATATCGTCCTTGTGTGGTGGACATTTCCTAAAGCATGACAAAGCGTTAACTGTATTATGCATTAGATCCGGCGCTAAATTCAGTTTTAAAACTATTTCGGGGACACAGTGGCATTTGCCACAAATTTTTCAGGTTCGGGGTAGCGAAGACAATTTTACTCTGAAATTGATAAAGCTTGTAAAAAGTTACAAGTTTAATTTGCATGCGAAAAGCGAAATCGATGTCGAAAGCAATATTCATGTTCGGATGATACTGACGCAGATGGAGCGATACTGACAGAGTACGAGAAAATACGATTTGCTTTTGAAATAGTAACTCAACTAGATACCACATAATGGAACATTTGTGTGTGGATTCCTGTAACAAGCTGCACAGCACAGAAGAAAGTGACACTTCAAGTGTAAGGACAGACGCTGTTGACGCGTTGTTATGCTGGACTACAGCACTGGCAGTAGCCTGAGTAGGAGTAGTAATAATAATACCAGGAGTAAGATAATATAGGATCCTATATCCTAATACCTATATTATCCTATAATATAGGATCCTATATATTATCTTACTCCTGATAATACTAATAAGTAATAGTATCATGATCAATGCAAAGAACACATAGAAACAATGGTTGGGGCGTAAATGTATTTAATTTTATTTTTAAAATTCATTGTAAACATAATTGTAAACGTCATGGTTCATGCCCCATGCCATGGCATGGATGATGGAAATTAGAATGGATTCATTGACATTGCTCATGCTGATCCCAAGTCATATTTGCAACGTGCGCTTAGTAGCGCTTTGCAGAAGCAGCTCTTATATCCTTGGCCCAATTAATTGGCTGTAGGTTAAGTTAGAAAAACGTGTAATTACCAAACTTTAACGAAAACAACTTTAATAACACTGGGCGAAAAGATTTCGCAGAACTTATGAAGGCTGCCATATCGCTGCTCACTTGTCCACAAACCAATTTAACCAAACACAGCGTAGTGTGGCTTAGACTGGTAATATACTCTTTTATTTTGGTAATAACGTGTTTTATTTAGCGCAGTGAAGGGACAGGTTGACTGTCTATATCGTCAACTAGCGAGCCTAGCGGACGGGATCAGCTGAACGTGATTTTCGTGAAAACACGAGATTTTCTTCGCAGACGTCGTTGTGTGATTCTGTGGATCTGTGTTTGTGAATGTGAGAACCGAACTGGATTAACTTTTTATGCCACTATTAGACGTTCAGAGATGGACGAATCAACGCTAGCTCTATTAGAGAGTGGCACAGAAGATGAAGTGAACAAAATACTGAAAGATTTCAACAGTAAAGTAAGTATGATGAGTTAATTGTCACAAAACGAAAAAGTGAATCACAGTCGGCTGAACCCCAGCCCTGCATCATAAATACAGACAGGCACGCGCGTGTGTCGTCACGTACGTACAGATCGAACGCAGTAGATGTGCAACTACAACTACTACGTACAAGTAATACAAGTATCTGGCACATCCGCACATCGGCACATTCTACGAAATAAGCATTACGAAGTCGCCGTGCCCATGCCATGCTATGGCTTCTTTTCAATTTCCTGACTTGCGATTTCCCTAACGACCATCGAAAAGTACAGCTACAGGTATAGGGTTTGCATGTAGCTAAACGCAAAATGAACGTTGTCATCGTGAAAAATGAGTGCGTTGGGAGATATATAGCATCAGAGGTCACTGGCGCCCACAGGTCTTAAGAAAGTAGAAGCACAGAAGGATAAAATCCTCAGTGCTAATAAAAAGCAAGTTCCGTAGGCGCGCTGCATGCTAGGGGGGTCTGGGGGCATGCCCCCCTGAAATTTTTTGAATGGTAGACGTCTGGAAATGCAATTTGGTGAGTCTTGCGAGAGAGATTTAGGAACAAAATGTAGTCCTAGCTGAACAAAATTGTTTAACCCAAAATTTACTGGAAGCGCTGGGCTTCCAGTGCTTTTATCTGCGGGCGCCACTGTCAGAGGTTATATAATTAAAACTCTTAGTGATTAATCTTATTAACAGATATAGACATCTGTGAGCTATGCAGCAAGAACTTGAAGTGTCTGCAGAAGATAGCATTAGCGCCATGTTTTGCAGTCTGCAAATGTGTCCGTGTAACGACGAGCGATTGAACAAATATTTAACTTTTTAATTTTGTAAGTTGTCCTTGATTTTCTCTGCTGCTGCATCACACCTATAATTCAATCGCGAGGAGTCGATTTTTATAAGCTATGATGTATGGAATTACTTTTAAACCGTTAATTTAGCCTTTATTTAAAGTAATATTGACAAAAATACCTATCATCGAACAACATAATGACTTTCTCCCATGTATTCTGTCCATTCAAGTTATGGAGGCACACTTAGTTACGCTGATAGGGTCTATATCCCCCTGGGTACTGCCGGATCGTACCCTGGGTTAGATCTGTACTCTGGGGGACATAGACCCTATCAGCCTTAGTTACATAATGATACCACCATATTGTACACAAATAATTAACCACAGTGATGCATACAATAAACAGTAGCAATGCTTCTCCTGCTAGTTTGAGGTGGGACAATGTAGCTTTGTTGTTAGCATCTAACGTTTCCCTGAACATTTGTTACTGGGATACAGAAAAGAATTGCATTTTCTTCTTGCACGTATACTTGCTTTGGCTTCATCCTTCCTTAGTGAGGGTCCACGTATATATACCGTCATCATCATACATGATTTTTATAACCCATCGTTCTTAATAACCTAAACCTAACTAGGACAAATGGTTTGGAACTAAGTACAATAAATACACTTTCAAATTAAACACAGGATGTGAATTATATATGGCAGTGTCTAAGCGAAACCAGTTTTGAATCTAGGAAAACGTACTAAAATCTCCAGATGTTGACCTCGTAAATTTGTGACTTAAGCACAGTTCTTGTTTCCTTGCAAAAAAAATCTCAAAACCATCAGCAAAATACTCTGCGTCCATCACAGAGTGGACATTCGTGTACTTGTTTGTCTTTTGATGCACACACACACATGCACGCACACGCACCCACACACACGTACACCAGCTAACCCGAATGCCTGACATTGCATCGTTTCGTCGTATAACATCTGCAGTTGCTTGAGCAGCATTCTCTGTGCCTCTATCAGCCCGCTCGCACACGTGAGATTCTCCTGCACGCACGAGCGGTTATTTTGAGGCATCGTGTTTACGATGGAGTCGTCCCATCACCAGACGAGGCGGCGTAAGCGCCCCCTGCGTTGTAAACTACGATCGGTTGCCACGGAGAAACGCCGGATGTAAACAAATCGCTGCTATGCATGTTTATAGCTGGCAGGCTGTCAGCGCGTGAAGCGTGGTCCTTGTTCCACCGCACCGCATTCTGTACGCCATCTCCCTCAGCCGTGATCTCCGATTGCTGGTCATTAACACTTCTGTGTTGGTCCTTCCGTCCTGCCTCTTCCCGTAGAAGTTGGCTTCACTTGATCTCGTTAGTTCGTTTTGCTGATGCAGAAGTTTACGCCGTGAGACGACACACTGCTTGGCTTTTGGCGTAGTCTTTCTGAGATATGCTGAGCTAGTGCAGAAGTTTACTTTTGTATATGGTAACTGTAAATTATACCAGTAATGTGAATATCTGAAATGAAGGAATGCGATTCTATTTGCGCCTTCCTTCCAGTTTCTCACGTTTTTGTCATTCTCCACTCTGGCTTCTTCCCAGCATTAACAGATCTGCAACATGTCTCTATGTTTTACTCTGCCGCCTCCCTTCTTCCTCCTCCCTCCCTTTGTCTCGTTGCGCTTCTCCCACCGTTTTTTTGTGCTGAGCCGTTGTTCGGTGAAATCGTGGAAAAGCTGTGCTGTAGTTTAAATCGACTTTAATGGCGAATGGATGACGTGCGTGAAGGTACAGTGGCGCTCTCCGCCTCGCCTCTGGATGGACTCACTGCTTGCGGAATTGATCCGAGCCGCAGCAGCAGGTTGTGACCAACAATGGCAAATGCATTTGTTCTGTAGGAGACTGCCAGACTGTGTGGGATGAGAGTAGCGTAGGCTGCTGCGTACATCCACGGCTACACGTCTGCCGTGTACAGTAACCCACTCCTGCCTGTCTGACTGCCTGTCTGCCTGTCTGACAGCTTGACTGTCTGTCTGTGCACGTCTCTGTCTGTCTGTCTGTGTCCTCATATATATAATATGTCTTTCTGTTTGTAAAATTTAAGATAATCAGTTCATTGTGTTGTTCACTAAAAACTTGCTTGCACTGTCAACTCGGAATGCATTTGTATATATATGCTCCCCTCAGTTCATATCGGCAGTATTTCAGCAAGATGGGGAATTTCGTTTTCAAGTTCTCTGTTATTCACGGCTTATGTCATCAAATATGAATGCCAGTCTACTTACTGCATCTTCCTTGCTCTCTCTAGCATGCAGGCATCTTGCTAAATTTGTTGCACGTATATAATATATACATGCTGCGCAAGGCACGGAAAAGTGTGAAGAGCCCATTTAAGTGTGCAGTTGTAGATTGAGGTGTGTAATATATGTAATATATGAACTAATGCAGTGCGTATATAATTTTAACGCTGTTAGGCGACACACTGCTTGGCCTCTGGCGTAGTCTTTCTTGTCTACGTGCTGAGCTCATATACGTGAAGGGATTGCATATATGAATATGTCAAGTGTTGTTGTACTGACTGGAGCATCAACTGGCAATGAATTAATGCACCAAGTCATTTGCTTGCTTTCGCTGTCGTATGCGTGCGTGCGTGCGTGCATGCATGTGTATGCGTGAATGATCGTGTCTATGCACACGAGTGCGTGTATGCATGTGTGCACATGTGTGGACGTGAGTGATAGAGTTAGTGCATGCATTCACCTGCGTGCACGTGTGTAGGTGTGAGTGCTCGTGTGTAGGTAGGTGCGCGTGTGTAGGTAGGTGCACGTGTGTGGGTAGGTGCACGTGTGTGGGTGGAAGTGCACGTGTGTAGGTAGGTGCGCATGTGTGGGTGTGAGTGCACGTGTGTGGGTAGGTGCACGTGTGTGGGTGTGAGTGCGCGTGTGTAGGTAGGTGCACGTGTGTAGGTAGGTGCACGTGTGTAGGTAGGTGCTCGTGTGTGGGTGTGAGTGCTCGTGTGTAGGTAGGTGCTCGTGTGTAGGTAGGTGCTCGTGTGTGGGTGTGAGTGCACGTGTGTGGATGTGAGTGCGCGTGTGTGGGTAGGTGCGCGTGTGTAGGTAGGTGCGCATGTGTGGGTGTGAGTGCTCGTGTGTAGGTAGGTGCACGTGTGTAGGTAGGTGCGCGTGTGTGGGTGTGAGTGCACGTGTGTGGATGTGAGTGCGCGTGTGTAGGTAGGTGCGCGTGTGTGGGTGTGAGTGCACGTGCGTGGATGTGAGTGCTCGTGTGTAGGTAGGTGCACGTGTGTGGGTGTGAGTGCACGTGTGTGGATGTGAGTGCGCGTGTGTGGGTAGGTGCGCGTGTGTAGGTAGGTGCTCGTGTGTAGGTAGGTGCACGTGTGTGGGTGTGAGTGCACGTGTGTGGATGTGAGTGCACGTGTGTGGGTAGGTGCACGTGTGTAGGTAGGTGCGCGTGTGTGGGTGTGAGTGCACGTGTGTGGGTAGGTGCGCGTGTGTGGGTGTGAGTGCGCGTGTGTAGGTAGGTGCGCGTGTGTAGGTAGGTGCGCGTGTGTAGGTAGGTGCACGTGTGTGGG